>NC_069711.1:35585159-35695159 GCF_027358585.1 Pangasianodon hypophthalmus | reverse complement strand
GTGTTGATTTTTTTCCCCTGCAAATCGATTTTTGGCTCCATTTTTCTAATTTAGTTCATATTTTTAATTTTTTTTTTTTTTTTACTGATTTACAGTTTCTCTGAACTTTTTTCACTCTTGAGCATGGTTTCACACATTTCCACATGATTTTTTTCACATGATTTATTATTCCTGTGACACAAATATGATAACATAAAACGCACGTGATTTTTCTGTAAGCGTACACCAAATCGCCAAAAATATGTGCACCCCTGACCATCACATGCATATGTGGTTCTTCTCCAAACTTTTACCATGAAGTTTAAAAGCACACAGTTGTGTAGAACGTCTCTGTGTGCTGTAGCTTTACAGTTTCCCTTCACTGGAACTAAGAGACTCAACCCTGCTCCAGCATGACAATGCCCCTGTGCACAAAGCGAGCTCCGTGAAGACATGGTGTGTGAAGGTTGGAGTGGAAGAACTCGAGTGTCCTGCACAGAGCCCTGACCTCAACCCCACTGAACACCTTTGGGATGAACTGGAACACCGACTGAACCCCAGACCTCCTCGACATCCCAACATCAGCGCCTGACCTCACTAATGCTCTTGTAGCTGAATGAACACAAATCCCCACAGCCACGCTCCAACATCTAGTGGAAAGCTTCCCAGAAGAGTGGAGCTCATTATAACAGCAAACACACGGGGAATAAATCTGGAGTGAGACGTTCAACAAGCACATATGGGTGTGATGGTCAGGGGTGCACATACTTTTGTGTGTGTTTTTTGTTACAAGTGTGTCTGTTTTTTGTTACAAGTGTGTGTGTTTGTGATGAGTGTGTGTTTTTGTTATGAGTGTGTGTTTGTAACGAGTGTGTGTTTTTGTTACGTGTGTGTTTTTGTTATGAGTGTGTGTTTTTGTTATGAGTGTGCATTTGTGACGAGTGTGTGTTTTTGTTACAAGTGTGTGTGTTTTTGTTATGAGTGTGTGTTTGTAACGAGTGTGTGTTTTTGTTATGAGTGTGTGTTTTTGTGAGTTTGGTTTCATTTTAGCAGCAGGTGGGAAATAGTCATCTGCAGTTTTCAGGTGTGAAATGTTCAGTTTATTGATTGATTTTTTAACTGATGATGATTTTTATTGATGATTTATTGGTAGGTGTGTGATGTGACTTTGAAACAGCTCCCAAAGAGAACTTCACACACTGACCATGTGTTAGCTGATCCTCTACTTTTCTCTGAACTGTTCCTTTAACTAACCTGAAAGTGAAAGTGTCTGAAGCTCAGTGTCACTGCGCATGCGCGGGCGGACAGCTCTGTATTTGTACCTGCGCAGGCTGTTCACCTGTCTGATCCAGCTCGGTGTGTGAGTGAGTGTGTGTGATCTGTGGTAATACTCGCTGATGGACAGCTCGGTGCTGTTAGAGGCTCTCTCGTGCCTGACAGGGCTGACGGTGAAACCGCTCACCGACTCCGCGGGGCTGGATATCGGGGAACTCACTGTTCACAACTTCGTGTCCTCGGCGCTGCTTCCGCTCATCCTGTGTAAAGAGGAAGTGCGAGAGCCGCAGCCTGAAGAGCCTAAAGAGCTCCGCGTCAATCTGGACACGTTTTACGCTCCGGGGTTTAATTACGACTTCCGGAACCTTAAAGACGATTCGGAGTGCACGCGCGGCGGAGAGCCGTACCTGCGGCCCTGCGGATGGTTCCGGTTCGCTCTGAAGGTTCTGAATAAGTACCCGGATGGAAACACCTGGCTCGGAACCGGAGGCTGGAGGAACGACTCTGTTTCTGGTGAATGGCCCGTGTCCTACCACGGAACCGGAAGACAAGGACAGAACCAGGTTGCCGGGCCGCGCGAGCCGCAGGAGTTCGGTATCTTCTCCACTCCGGATATTAAACTAGCCGAGCAGGACGGAGAGCTGCACAAAGAGTTCACCTCCAAAACCGGAAAGACTTACCGGGTCATCATGCAGAACCGGATCAACCCGCAAAACCGGGTCAAGAAGTCCGACTCGCTGTGGCTCGTGCGCGTCCCGCTGGAAGTTTACGCGCTCACCGACGAGAAGAAACGGAAAGAGGAGATGAAGAGGATCGTGGATCAGTCCATCCGCCCGTACGGCGTCCTGCTGAAGGAGATGTAGAGCAGCACACACTCCTCTGACGTCATCAATAACGTTCATCATACAGCTTTAATAAACCTTTAATTCTGTTATTCATATTTACTGTTTATTAATGTCTAGTAATATATCAGTTGTAACATAAGATCACTGTGTGCGTCAGATGGAGGAAAACTTTTAAAACTTCTTTATTGTTGCATGTTTATGGAAATGATCAAATATTAGAGATTTCTTCAGTGTTGACATGAAAACTGGACACAGATCCTGCACAAGCACAATTCTTCATTTCAGCATTAATTCAGCTGTTAATAAAGATAAGTAAACATATTAGAAAAAAGCATCAGACTAACTTACAGTAAATCCTGATACTTAATTTTTAATGTAATAAAGCAGCGAGTCAGTGAGAGCTTATGAATAAATGTATATTTTTCTAAATATTTTTAATTTCCTGTCAAATAAAACCTAATATTTATAAAAGTTTAAACTGATCGTTTATGCATTTTATTTCAAAAATGCCTTTCAATGACAGGAATAAAGAATGTGATTACATTTTTTTTTTTAAACAGTATTTTAACACAAAAAATAAACAGATTTCTGATAAAAGTGTAAGTGTTGAATGTACTGTGTGTGTGTGTGTGTGTGTGTGTGTGAGAGAGAGAGAGAGAGAGAGAGAGAGAAAGAGAAAGAGAGAGAAACAAAACTGAAAGTCCATCAGTAACTTCCTTATTGTGTGTATAATTGTGTCCAGGTTGCCATGCAGAGAGAAAACACACACACACACACACACACACACACACACACACAGGAGAAACACATATCAGTGTCCGTATCAGTGTCACAGTGTGAGATTTATGATTTAAATCTTCAGCTATGAGGTTTATATTAAGTGTTTTTCTACCTGCTGTATAAAATAATGACAGTGTACTGAACCTCCGCTGCTCTGAAACGCAGTGTACACCAGGAGCAAATAAAATAATCACAGTTCACACTGTAACTAATACATCAACCACATCCACATTTAACCAAGATAAAACTTGTGATTAAATATCAAAATGTTCAGACATCGTGAACCTGTAAAGAGTCACAGTTTGAGAAATGACCCTCATCATGTCCTTTTTGTTAATATTAATAAACCTGCTGTTTTCTACTAAAGCTGTTAAAGTCTGATTTTATAGCCAAGTCAACGATATACAGCTAGTACAGTACACAGTGACAGGAAACAATGTTCCTATAAAACACTTGATTACAGTTAACATGACTGTGTGTGTGTGTGTTGAGTATTCAGTCTTTACTATTTATTTTATGTTTTAACTTTCCTGATTGTTGCTGTACTGTAGATTTACATTTACAAGAAGTTTGGAAAGTTAAATTTGTCATACCGATGTATGTGTGAGTGAAATGGAGAGAGCTGCAGTTTCACTTTTCATTAGGCGGTGAAGGAGTTATGTTCTCGGATTGATTGTCATTAGTGTGATATCTCAAGAATGAGTGGCTGAATTCAATTCAATTCAATTTTATTTGTATAGTGCTTTTAACAATGAACATTGTCTCAAAGCAGCTTTACAGAACAGAACATAAGAACCAAAAAACATGCAAACAGAAACAAAAACATGCAAACAATCCTAGATGTTAGACAGAATTATCCGTAGTGAGCAAGCCTGAGGCGACTGAGGCGACTGTGTCAAGGAAAAACTCCCTGAGATGATACGAGGAAGAAACCTTGAGAGGAACCAGACTCAAAAGGGAACCATCCTCATTTGGGTGACACTGGAGAGTGTGATATGAACAATGTCCTTTCTGCATTTATGTATAGTCAAGTAGAATTTTATGAAATAAGTGGAAAGGAATTAGCGTAGCTGCTGTTCATAATATTAGCAAGCACTAGATCATAATGTGCAATTAATCAGATATACTGAAGTACAAGGTTATGGTATGTATTAAGTGTATGCCTGGCTAAAGATACATGTCTTTAATCTGCGTTTGAACTGGGAGACTGTGTCTGAGCCCCGAACACTGTCACGAAGGCTATTCTAAAGTTTAGGAGCTAAATATGAAAACGCTCTTCCCCCTTTTGTAAACTTTGATATTCTGGGAACTACCAGAAGTCCGGAGTTATGAGATCTTAAGGAGCGTGGTGGATTGTGACGTATTAGGAGACTGGCTAGATACGTGGGAGCTAAACTATTTAGAGCCTTGTACGTAAGTAGTGCTTGCAGTATATTTTAGTATATTTATATTTGAGGCATACACATTAGTAAGAAGAAGGATTAGACTTGTCAGCAGCGGAGATGTCCCCGGCAACACCACTGCAATGTAGTTCGACTTGTTTTGCTCTATATGATAAAGCTGAAAGTGGAATAAACATGAGATTGTATGAAATGAGAGACAAAAAAATCTCACAGCAAACAAACAGGAGTTAAAAGCAGAAACCAGAATGAAGCTAAATGGGTTTAATACCTCCAGAATACCAGGAGTACCATGAAGTATTCAGTACGGCCAAGGCCAGTGGCCTCCCTCCTCATTGCCCCTGTGACTGTACGATTGACTTGCTGGCTGGAGCTACATCCCCTCTCATCCAGATTTACACCTTAATACATTGAGGAAGCCCTCAAACAGGGGTACATCCACCCCTCTACATCACCAGCCTTCACCAGGTTCTTCTTTCTGAAGAAGAAGGCCATGCACTTGTGACAGAGTGAAATATATGTTCGTATCATTATATTGAGATTCATAAATCTGTAAAACATTGAAAGAATTCTGTATTCGGGCTATTTCAAATCCATTTAAAAAGGTTCATCAAATGTAAATATGTTATTTAAGCAGTTTTGGTTAAGCTGGGATCAATTAGTTCAGTCCAACAAGCTGTGCAATTGATTACTGCTGCCTGCCAAACACTAGGGGGAGAACTTGCAGTGTTTCTCCATTATGCATAAAGTTCGTAGTGGAGAAGCATCGTGAAGTGTGACTGATTAATTCGCTCCCCTTTTTCAGGGGTGTAACGATTGCTGCACTCCCCCAACATTCAGTGAATTTCCAACAGTCTAGTTCACCTTGGTGTAAAGATTTCAAAATTTGTGGACAAATCGGTGACCCAGGCCAAAGAGAGAAGATACGTTTTTCAAGTTTGGCACACCAGATTGAGAACTTTCTGAGCGGAGGCTACCCAGAGTGTGAGATTGTGGATGCAGTAATTCGTGCCATATCTCCAGGCTCTCAGTTACGAAGTTACTTAGAAGGGAAGCCAAATCTGACTCTACCTACACTCAGAAGAATTCTGTGCTCTCACTTCCAAGAAAAGAGTGCAACTGAACTTTATAAACAACTTACCTCTGAATGCCAAGGTAACAAAGAGACACCACAGAATTTCCTTATGCGTGTTCTTGACCTGTGCCAGAAAATCTTGTTTGCATCCCAAGAGGCAGAATCAGGCCTCAAGTATGATTCAGCACTAGTTCAAAGCATGTTATTACATACGGTACTCACCGGTCTTCAGAGTGACAGCATTAAAGTAGATATGCAACCCCTCCTTCTTGACACGAAAATGACAGATGAGACTCTGTTGGAGAAATTAAACATTGCTTGTGCTAATGAGACAGAAAGACAAAAGAAAAAGAAAACCAATGTGCAGCACACAACGACTGTTGTCCGTGCAGTTAAATCTAGTGATGAAACCACTGATAGGAAATCCAGTGCAATTCAGAGTGCACCGAAATCATCTTCCAATGTGCTGTCAGAACTGAAAGAACTGAGAACTGATGTAGCTTCACTCAAAACACTCAGTGCTGAAATAGCTCACATCAGAGAATCGTTGCAGCAACCAGCTTTTGCGTCACCACAATGTCCTGTTCCTACACAGGGAGTCCCTGAAAGAGAAATCATTCAGTGTCAAGTGCAGCCATATTGGCCATCACCAGGCACCAACCAAATGAGAGTGAATACTCTCAGTATACACCTCGACAATACTATGCACCCCCTACTCGTTCCCAAGCAAGAAAGTGCTTTAATTGTCAGCAGCAAAGAACAGAGGACCGTTGCATGCATTGTTTTAGATGTGGCAGTGGTGAGCACTTCCAAGCAGGATGCAGGATCCGTGGTATTAAACCTTCAAGAGAGAGTCCTTTAAATGGAGAGCGGTTACTTCCGCGGGACGGGGAGTAACCAGATCTACTGACCAGTCCCAAAGATGTGCAGCATGTGAAAAAACAGAGAAGCAAATGAAGCAGTGTTCACGATGTAAAAAGATAATGTATTGTTCTAAGATCTGTCAAGCTCACCATTGGACTGAACACAGGCGAACTTGCATCAAATCACCAAGACCAGTGTCAAATTCCTACCTGACGATGAGTGTCCACGCCCCCTGCAGTCCTCGAGTTAACCAGCATTCCTCTGTGACATCACTAGTTGGGAGGCAATGTCTTGTTAAATGTTACCTGCATGGCCATCAAATTCAAGCACTGTGGGACACTGGCTCTCAGGTATGTGTCATTGATGAATGGTGGAAACAGGAATACTTACCAGACGTCCCACTGAGAGATGTTACATTCTTGAGTCTCAAAATACTTTGAACCTCGTGGCTGCCAATGGTATTGATATACCCTACATTGGATATGTTGAAGTGACTTTCAGACTAGCGTCACAGACGTCTCACCATGCCAAACTTGTATTTCCCATACTCGTAGCAAGGGGTCAAAACCTCTCTAACCCTATCATAGGTTTCAATGTGATAGAACAAATTGTGAACTCCATTGAACAAGTCCAGCCAAGTACTGTGAGCGACAACATACTTGAAAGGACCGTGAAAGCCGCATTCCCCAGCCTAAAGAGGAGCAAAGTCCAGACGTTCATCAAACTTGTGAGTGCAGAGAGCTCATGTGAATATGCGGTAAAGACCATGAAAGGACATGTTAACGTTCCCAAACGTAGTACTCTGCAGGTCTCATGCCGAGTGTACATGCAGTCAGTTAAGGAGGACAGCACACTCATTTTTGAACCTGATGTGAATCCTTGCTGGGCAGAGGGGCTTGAATTCAAAGAAAGTTTAGTAAGGCTGAAAAGAGGGGCTCCAACAAATATCACAATTGAGGTATACAATGACACTGATCATGATATCACTCTGATGGGCCAGACTCTGATTGGCACAGTACAGCTTGTCAAGAATGTCTTCCCTGCTAGTATGTTTGAGGTACCAGCAAACTCTACCGCTGTTGGGGTATGTCACACCCAGGCTGTGGAGAACTGTCACGACAACACCAATACTGATCATTGGGACCCGCCAGTCGATGTCAGCCACCTGAGTAAACATCAGAGACAGGTAGTACAGCAAATGTTAAGAGAAGAGTGTCATTCATTCTCTAAATCAGACAACGATATTGGGTGTATCAGAAATCTGCAGCTGAGTATATCACTTAAAGATGATGAGACAGTCAATCACACTTACACGTCTGTGCCAAAGCCCCTGTATCGTGAGATGAAAGAATACTTACATGACCTCATAACACAAGGCTGGATTGAAAAATCCAACTCCTCCTACTCGTCTCCAATTGTTTGCGTGAGAAAAAAAGATAGCAGCCTCCGTCTATGTATAGATTATCGGGACCTGAACAGAAACACTCACCCAGACAGACAACCAATCCCGAGGGTGCAGGACATTATGGACAGCCTTGGTGGTAATTCCTGGTTTTCTTCATTAGATCAAGGAAAGGCATACCACCAGGGGTTCATGTCTAAGGAAAGTAAACACCTAACGGCTTTCGTGACACCCTGGGGCCTATATGAATGGGTGCGTATTCCTTTTGGGCTGATGAATGCTCCTGCAGCTTTCCAGCAATGTATGGAAGTGTGTTTAGATGGCTTGCGGGATGAGATCTGCATTCCATACCTCGATGACACCTTGGTATTTAGCAAGACCTTTGAGAACCACGTCCAGGATGTAAGGAAAGTGTTGCAGAGGCTTAGGCAACATGGCATCAAACTTAAACCGAGTAAGTGTGAGTTCTTCAAACCTGAGGTCCGCTACCTGGGTAGAATAATCTCTGCAGAGGGAAGTAAAGTTGATCCTGCAGATACAGAAGCTGTCAGATCCCTGAAAGACAAACAACCGAAGAATGTGGGTGAGCTGAGGAGAATTTTGGGTCTGCTTAGCTACTACAGACAGTACATTAAAGATTTCTCCCACATAGCTAGCCCTTTGTACGACCTGCTAAAAAGTACTCCTGAAGATAATGCTCACCTGAAAAATAGTCTGAGACAGTCAAAGACAAAATGCATGAAAACTAGTGTTCCATCGAGTAAGCCCATTACCTGGACTGAACAACATCAGAACACTCTTGAACAACTAATCGATTGTTTGCTCCAGCCCCCTGTATTAGCTTTCCCAGATTTCTCACAGCCTTTTATACTGCATACAGATGCATCAGCTCAAGGCTTAGGTGCAGTGTTGTACCAGAGACAAAACGAGAAACTTCGTGTGATTGCTTATGGATCCCGTACTCTATCTGCTGCAGAGAAAAATTACCACCTACACTCAGGCAAGCTAGAATTTCTTGCTTTGAAGTGGTCAATCACTGAAAAATTCCGTGATTATTTGTATTACGCTCCCACATTTACTGTATATAGCGACAACAATCCCCTTACATATGTCCTGTCAACTGCCAAATTGAATGCTACAGGGTGTAGGTGGGTGGCTGAATTGGCAGATTTCCACTTCACGATCAGATATCGCCCAGGCCGTGAAAATATTGACGCTGATGTGTTGTCCCGGTTCCCCCTCGATATAGGTGCTATGATGAAAGAGTGCTCTGAGGAGTTGTCGTCAGACATAATAGGTGCAACCATTCAGGCTGTAGAAGCTCAAGAAGGACCCAGCATCCCATGGTCAGTCTCAACCAACTGTTCACCTAGTCAGACCTGTCCAGCAGTCCCGACAATAACCCCTTTGTCTGCGAATGTAATGAAGGATGCTCAAATAAATGATCAGGATATCAGTCCTGTATATGAATGCAAACTGTCTGGAACAAAGCCAAAAGTGGAACAGCTCAAATCATACAGCCTAAAAACAAAATGTCTGTTTCGTGAATGGGGAAAACTTACCATTAATCAGGATGGTATCCTCTGCCGAACCACTTCCACACGCACACAGTTGGTCCTGCCAGAGAAATATAAAGGAACAGTCTTATGAGAGCTTCACAATGAAATGGGCCATCACGGTACAGATCGTACTCTCTCACTCATCCATGAACGTTTCTTTTGGCCATATATGCAGGCAGACACTGAGTATTATGTCACAAAAACATGCCGATGCCCAAAACAGAAAAAGCCCTGTCATGAGACAAGAGCCCAGTTAACAAACATGGTTTCGACTCAGCCCTTTGAATTGATTTCTATTGACTTTCTCCATTTAGACCGGTGTAAAGGGGGTTTTGAATATATACTTGTGATAGTAGATAATTTCACCCGCTTCGCCCAAGCATATGCCACTACGTCCAAGTCAGGTAAAACAGCTGCAGATCGTATCTTCAATGATTTTGCCTTAAAATTTGGTTTCCCTTCTCGCATCCATCATGATCAAGGTGGTGAATTTGAGAATCAGTTGTTTGAACAGCTCCAAAAATACTGTGGCATCACAGGCTCCAGAACGACCCCATATCACCCGCAAGGCAATGGCCAAGGCGAGCGTTTTGACAGGACATTGTTGCAAATGCTAAGAACGCTCACCGAAAGCCAGAAATCTAACTGGAAAGACTCCTTGAATAAGCTACTGTATGCTTACAATTGCACTCGCTCAGAAGTCACAGGATTCTCACCTTTTTACCTATTATATGGAAGGGCTCCAAGGCTACCTGTCGACATGTTATTTGGACTGAATTCAGAAATGCCTACCTGTAATCAGAAAGAATATGTGGAGAAATGGAAACATGGAATGGAAGAGGCATATAAAATCGCCAGGGAGTGTGCTCAAAAATCTGCTGATAGGAGCAAGAAGAATTTTGACAAAAAGGTGAGGAGCACCACACTGCAACCAGGTGATCGCGTTCTTGTAAAGAACCTAACACCACGGGGAGGCCCTGGTAAAATTCGCAATTTCTGGGAAGACAGTATCCATGTAGTTGTGCGACAGATGAGTGGTGAGCTTCCGATTTATGAAGTAAAGCCAGAAAAGGGAAAGGGACAATCCAGAGTCCTTCATCGCAACTTATTAATGCCTTGCGACCACTTACCTCTTGAAACTGCTCTGCCTTCAAAGACAAAACAGAAACGGGGGTTGAAAAAGCCTCAAATCTGCGATGTTGAATCTGATGAGAAGAGTGAAGAGGAATTAGACTTCCATTATGTGCCACCACAAGTACTTCAACCAGACCATATTATTGAATCTGAAAGTCTTGAACCACTACCTACCACAGAGTCTGATGAGAATCCAAACGAGGTCCTGGAACAGGTTCCTGCTTCTACACCATCTGCTGAAAGTGACAGAGGGGAGCAAACTTACCAGCTGACTTATGATATGTTGGGTACACCAACTTATGTCAGACAATTAAATGGAATCTTTCAGACACCGCACCAGAACTTACCTTATGTGTCTGCTCATGGACTGTCGACCTGGTTGCCACCTGTTCAGCAATACTGTTATCATTTGCCTTTTGTGTATTGAGACTGTGAACTTAAGCGAAATCTTGAGTTTCTTTGCATTATTATAGTCTGACATCTGGAGAACTGATGGACTGTTTTGTTTTAGGAATATTGCTTTGGATATTTCTTGAACTTTTCAAATGCTGGAAAACAGAACATGGACATTTTTTTCTCAGGAATGTCTCCTTTAACAGCCTTTAAACTTTGAAATTTTGAGAATACCATGGACTGTAGTCTTGAGAGGCTGTTGAACCTTTGAAATCCAAGGAAAGGATGGACTATTGTTTCATGCCTCTTTAAAATTTTTGCACTTTGAGGCACTTATGGACTGTTCTGTTTCATAAACTGTTGCTTTGAAAGTGAACTATTAAGTTCAGGACAATCCATGGACTGTTAAAATGCTGTTACAAGAATTCTGGCACTACAAAATGTGTGTGAAACACAAAAGGGACTGACAAACTCTTGTGCTGAGAGAGTCTGGTAATGTCGAGACGACATTTATTTTTGTAGGGGAGTGTGTGAAAGAGTGAAATATATGTTCGTATCATTATATTGAGATTCATAAATCTGTAAAACATTGAAAGAATTCTGTATTCGGGCTATTTCAAATCCATTTAAAAAGGTTCATCAAATGTAAATATGTTATTTAAGCAATTTTGGTTAAGCTGGGATCAATTAGTTCAGTCCAACAAGTTGTGCAATTGATTACTGCTGCCTGCCAAACACTAGGGGGAGAACTTGCAGTGTTTCTCCATTATGCATAAAGTTCGTAGTGGAGAAGCATCGTGAAGTGTGACTGATTAATTTGCTCCCCTTTTTCAGGGGTGTAACACACTGACTATCATGGGCTAAAACAAGTCACAGTGAAGTATTGAGATCCCCTACCCCTGGTTCCAGCTGCCCTAGAATAGCTTTGTGAGGCGAGAATATTCACAAAATTCTATCTGCGAAGTTCCTACAATCTTGTGCGCATCAGGGAGGGAGATGAGTGGAAGACGGCCTTTAGCACCTCTTCTGGTCACTTTGAGAACTGCGTAAAGCCATATGGGCTATCTTCAGTACCAGCAGTGTTTCAGTGTCTCATCAACGACGTGCTGTGGCAAATGTTTGGGAAGCGTGTGATCGCTTATATTGACGATATTTTCATCTACTCCCCCATTGAAATCACCTAGATCCAGCACGTCAAGAGGGTCCTGTCACAGTTACTCAAGCATCAGCTCTATGTAAAGTGGGAAAATGTGACTTCCCTGTACGCAAGGTTGCCTTCCTAGGCTACATCATAGAACCAGAGGGGGTGCTTATGGACCAGGATAAAGCTTCAGCGATAACCAACTGGCCTGTTCCTACCAACGTGAAGAAACTGCAATAGTTCCTGGGATTCACCAATTTCTACTGGCATTTCATTTGGGGCTTCAGCAGCATCATGGCCCCCTGATTGCCCTGTTAAAGAAGAGGGCCAAGAGACTGCAATGGAACGTCCCAGCAGACCAGGCACTGCACCCATTCTGAAACATCCTGAACCTACCAAGCCCTTCATAGTAGAAGTTGACACTTGGAATAGGGGCCATTCTCTCCCAGAAGTCAGGAGAGAAACCCAAGCTACACCCAGTGGCCTTCTTCTCCAAGAAGTTGTCTCCTGCCGAGAGGAACTATGACATCGGCAATCGTGAGCTCCTGGTGGTGAAACTTGCTCTAGAAGAATGGTTTCACTGGCTGGAGTGAGGTCTCCATCCTTTCACCATCTACACTGTCCACAAGAACTTACATTTACATTTACATATATGGCATTTGGCAGACGCCCTGAAGACTGCCAGTGACTCAGCTGTTCAGACATCTAGAGGAAGATCATTCCACCACATTGGTGCCAGAACAGAGAAGAGTCTCGTTGCATGCCTTTCGTGTACCCTGAGAGATGGTGGGAGCAGTCGAGCAGTGCTAGAGGATCGGAGGGAGCGTGGTGCTGTGCGAGGTGTGATAAGTGCTTTGAGATAAGTGGGTGCTGGTCTGTTTTTGGCTTTGTAGGCAAGCATCAGTGTTTTAAATCTGATGCAGCAGCTACAGGAAGCCAGTGGAGGGAGCGCAGCAATGGGGTGGTGTGGGAAAATTTAGGAAGGTTGAAAACCAATCGTGCAGCTGCATTCTGGATCAGGTGCAGAGGACGAATGGCGCCCAGAGGCAGACCTGCCAGGAGTGAGTTGCAGTAGTCCAGTCTTGAAATGACAAGGGACTGAACAAGCACCTGTGTGGCCTGTGAGGAAAGAAATGGACAAATTCTTCTGATGTTATAAAGGAGAAATCGACATGAGCTCTCAAGAACTGGGAGTATATCAAGACGGCCACACGACTGAATTCACCTCAGGCCCACTGGATACTATTTTTCTCAAGGTTTGATTTCAAGGAGAGAGCTGACAGCAAAAAAAGAGATAAACTTTATCTTCTAAGATGATTTTAAACTCATGCAGTTTCACTTTTAATACCTCCGTCACTAGGCGGTGAAGGAGTTATTTTCTCAGGTTGATTCTCATTAGTGATTCTCATTATTCTCAAGAATGAGTGGCTGAATGTTTGTAGAATTTATATGGAATTATCATTTTAACCAGAAGATGAACTGATTAGATTTAGGAATTGATCCAAACAGGGTCAAGGTCACAGAAAGGTCAAGTGTGTGAGATTTTTAATAGCTTCCATCCTGCTTGAAGTATATTTGTATTTGAGGAATACACATCAGTAAAAAGAAGTATATTTCAGTGTATTTGTCTGTGAAGCATTAGTAAGGAGAAGGATTAGACTTGTTAGCAGCGGAGGTTTCCCCATCAACATCACTGGCATGTAGTTTGGCTTGTTCTGTTCTAAGAGAGAACTGAAAGCGGAATGAACATGAGGTCTTATGAAATGAGTGAGCAAAAAACCAGACAGGAGTTAAAAGCTGAAATCAGAATGAGGTTGTGTAGATTACAGCTCAACACACAGTGAGAGCTCACTGATATATCACCGGTGTTTCTGCTTCAGTCTCGTCCTTCACACAACAATCGCACCTTTATGTTATTACCTTAAACAGTCTGAGAGTTTCATACGGCTATGTACAGCATAGTTTTTTAATTACATTCAGTAGATGTTATATATATATATATATATATATATATATATATATATATATATATATATATATATATATATATATACACACACACACACACACACACACACAGGAGAAACACATATCAGTGTCCGTATCAGTGTCACAGTGTGAGATTTATGATTTAAATCTTCAGCTATGAGGTTTATATTAAGTGTTTTTCTACCTGCTGTATAAAATAATGACAGTGTACTGAACCTCCGCTGCTCTGAAACGCAGTGTACACCAGGAGCAAATAAAATAATCACGGTTCACACTGTAACTAATACATCAACCACATCCACATTTAACCAAGTGTCATATCGACCAGAACTCAGCGCAGCCTACAAACATGGCCGCTGAGAGGTACAACATCCAGACTCTCTCAGTTTCACACTCACCCTAGTTAACTCACCCTGGCCGCACTAGTTAATGTCGTTTGCTCATCGCCTGACCCTTGCTTGGTTTTGACTGCGTTTTTGGATTATATCTCTGTCTTGTTTGCCATGGTTAAAACTTGTGATTAAATATAAAAACATTCAGACATCATGAGCCTGTAACTCGTCATAGTTTGAGAATCAATGCTCGTCACGACCTTTTTGTTCATATTAATAGACCTGCTGCTTTCAAGTGATTTTTCAAATTTAAAAATTAAAAAAAAAAGTTAAAAAAAAGTTAAAGTCTGTTTTTTAAATCACTTGATCCCATTTAACATGACTGTGTGTGTGTTGAGCATTCACTCTTTATTTATTTTATGTTTAACTTTACTGATTGTTGTTGTACTGTGCATTAACAATTTACAAGAAGTTTGGAGAGTTAAATTTGTCGTACTGATGTGTGTGAGTGAAATGGAGGGAGCTGACAGCAAAAAAAAGAGATCAACTTTAAATAAAGCAGCTCTGAAATAAAATAGTTAATCTGTGATTGATGATTTAAAACTGATGCAGTTTCACTTTTAATACCTCCCTCGTTAGGTGGTGGAGGGGTTATGTTCTGGGGTTGATTCTCGTTAGTGTGATATCTCAAGAATGAGTGGCTGAATGTTTGTAGGATTTGTATGGAATAATTATTTTAACCAGCAGATGAACTGATTAGATTTAGGAATTGATCCAAACAAGGTCATAGTCACAGCAAGATAAATGCCAGAGATTTTTTAATAGCTTCCTTCCTGCTTGAAGTATCTTTTACTTTATTTGTATTTGAAGCATATACATTAGTAAGAAGAAGGATTAGACTTCTTACGTGGCAGTGGAGGTGTCCCATCAACACCATTGGAATGTAGTTTCACCTGGGGGCTGGGGGCTGTGGAGATGGCTTGGGGATCACATATGGGGAGCTGTACTGTAATGGCTTGGGACTGCGATTGCTGTAGTGGCTTTGGGGCTGCAGTTGCCACGAGCAGCTTCGTACTCAGGACTCCATCAGTGGACAGTGGATAGATTTTAACCAGCCGGACCTCTTGCAAATACTGTGATGAATTTATTGGTTGCACAATTGCACTATTTGTCCATATAGTACACAATAGAAGGGATTTATTTATAATTGCACTATCCGTTGCACCCAGATGAGGATGGGTTCCCTTTTGAGCCTGGTTCCTCTCAAGGTTTCTTCCTCATATCATCTCGGGGAGTTTTTCCTTGCCACCGTCGCCACTGGCTTGCTCATTAGGGATAAATTCACAGTGATAAATTTAAATATTTACAATATATTTTTGTGAATCCATTTATTTCTGTAAAGCTGCTTTGTGACAATGTCCATTGTTAAAAGCGCTATACAAATAAAATTGAATTGAATTGAATTGAATAGTTCGACTTGGTCTGCTCTAAGAGAGAACTGAAATCAGAATAAACATGGCAACACAAACAAAGACGTAACCTGGAAGTGCACGGTCCTGTAGGTTCATCCTTTACAACATCAAGAAAATCAAACCCTATCTCACTGATCATGCCACACAGCAACTAGTCCAGGCTCCTGTTATCTCAAAACTGGACTACTACAAGGCACTACTCCTAGGCCTCCCAGACAGCTCCATCAAACCTCTTCATCTGATTCAGAATGCAGAAGCACGCCTTGTTTTCAACCTGCCCAAAAGGACCCACGTCACACCCCTCTTCGTCTCCCTCCACTGGCTTCCTGTAGCCACCTGCATCAAATTCAAGGCCTTGATGCTCACGTACAAGACCTTCTCTGGAACAGCACCCCACTAAATCAAACTCTCCTTGAGGTTTATGTTCCCTCCCGCAACCTGCGATCAGTCAAATACCAATGCCTGGTAGTGCCTGCTCAGCGAGACACAAGGTCCCTTTCCAGAACCTTCAAACTGACTGTTCCTCAGTGGTCTCTGCTGAACTTACTTCTCCCAGAACAGCAAAGTCTTTCATACTTTGTTCCTCTCACTCCTGGGTTATATCATTAACAGCTCCAACTGACCAACACTGGTTTGCAAAATGTCCCTTTTTGTGACATTTACGGCATTCTGCCTCACATGCCGAGCACTATTTCCAGCTGTGTCTCTTTGAGTTTCCACATCCTCCGCACCCTGATGATTTACAGTGTTTATCCTCTTTACTGAATGCCATTTGCCTTGGCCATTTAACACTCTTTTGTGACTGTTTTGGTTTTGTGCATTCTGCATGAACAGCTCCTGCTGTCTGCCATTCTCGTGAACTGCCGCGCAGGATAGGCTGCTGTCTCTTTCCAGCCTCGCTTTGCCTCACTTTAGTCATGGTTTTTGCCAGTGCGAGCTCAGGATCAAGTTGCAAACTTTCAGACAATCTTGCATCCTGTTTGCCAACTACAATTCTGTCCCTTATTAATTGCTCTCTCAGGGCTCCAAACTCACAGTGTTCCACAAAATGGTGTGTGAAAGCTGTTTTCACTCTCTCATATAACTTTTTCTCCTCAGCAATTAAGGGAAGAACATTCAGGATATCTTCAGCTTCATCTCCGACTGTATACATAAATATATTAACTTGATATTCTTGGGACTGTTTGTCTAGACCTGATGCAATTCTATAACAGTCGAAGAGTCGCATCCGTTTTGGCCATTCACTTACATTACTGAAATCAAACTTGCCTGGAGGCATCAGTTATGGCATCAGATGTGGCCCATTTGCTGCTTCATTGTCACTTTTTTCTTTATTTATTTATTTAGCTGTTTCTCATCAGCTCAATCTGTCCTCTTTTTCCCCCCATCTCGCAAGCTTCCCCAAACTCCGTGTTAAACTCACTTTCTTCTCCGCAACAGAGATGTGCTGACACTCTCTTTGGTGCGTCTTCTTTCCTTTAGTGTCCAATACTTATCATTCTTTGATTTATGTTTCTTTTCTGACACCATGTTAGGTGGAAGGATGAAATGGGACATGCAGATCAACATACACACAAGCGTTTACTTCCAGTCTGTTCCGCCTACATATATGTCCGGGTAATAACATACACTTAACAATTACTCCCTTTATAGAACAGATGTGTTTGTGCAAACATGACCCCTGTACAGCCTGTTTTACATTCCTCACTTTTTACTTTTCTTTTCATTTTAGCAGAGCTGTCACACCCGTCTGTTCCATCATCACCTTCTCCACACAATATAACACTCATTCATTAACATTTCTTCAATATCTGTCAGTTTGACCTGAAGTGATTTACAGGTGATAAAGTGTGTACACTCTGATCACATGATCAGCTGATCTGAGGCCAGTGAGATCACATGATCAGCTGATCTGCTGCACAAAAAACATACCTTTATAACACACACTAATGACAATAATGGAGTTATATGGCTAATCATCAGTGTGTTAAAGCTGCACATTTACTCAGCAGTATGGAGACTGAGGACTCAGCGGTGTCTCATAGACCGTGGGCTTTGCGTAACATTCAGTATGGCATTCACTGTTCTAGATTCATTGTTCTAGATTCAGTGTCCTGCCATGTGAGGATTTGTACTGCATATTTGTACAGACGCAGTTTTATCTTCTTGATGTTATACAGAAAATGCACAAGACTGAAAAATCACCACAAGCTAGCTAAAGTTCCTGCTGGTTGTTGATGGTAGCAATGACAAGTTGAGCTCAGTGTTGAAGGTATATTAGATTTGGATTAGAGATAAAGCTTTGTCTTTAATACATAGAGCTGGAAGACTCAGGTACTCTCTGGTCAGGTGTAGGTGAGGATTATCAGCTGTGAGAATGGATGATGCCCCAACAAGAGGAGGACCAAGCACAGATCCCTGAGGTACACCATTTATTAACTGTTTAGCTTGGGGTCTTTTGACCCATGTCATTTCCTCTCAGCAGTCCCGAGCTCGGCTTATGAGCTTCAACAAGCATGGGAAAGCTGAAGCTTAAAGTATACTGTGTGAGCTGATCTAAAAGTGAGAATACAGATGTTCTTGAGGAGAAAGGTCCATGTGGAGTAAAGAGTATCTGTGCATTTAACGCAGTAGAGAAGAACAGCTTTGGCATGGTAGAGAACAGGATGCAAGGAATAAGGAAGCATTATGTTCAATTAACAGCACAATCTGGAGTGTGTTATTCTTTACATAGTTCCTTATATGCAATAGTTCCTTATTCCTGACATAGTTCACATATCATAAATCTTTCTCATGCACTTATAAGCCATACCCATTCCCTTAAATCTCTGAGCACAGAACCTTAAACATTCAGACTTCGCAAGTGTTCAGTGTGAACACAGACCTTCAGAACCTGTCAGGCCTCAAATCAAGAGTTCATCATGCCGGGAATGGACAGAGATCTTGTGCTGGAGGCTCTCTCCGCTCTCACCGGTTCTGTAGTAAAACCTCTTGCTGACCGCAAAGCGCAGGAAATCACCAATAATCTGACAATTGAAAATTTTCTCTCAGCTGTTATAATGAAGGCGTTGCTAGATGACGGTACGATGACTGTGTCTGATTTACTAAAAGCATTAAAAATTAGCACGAGTGAAATCTCTGCATTACGGAATGAGTTGTTCGTGGACATGGACAACTTCCTTGAGCCACGGTATGATTTTGATTTCCGAAACTTCAGAGGTCCCGCAGCGTGCTCGCGTGGAGGTGAGCCGTACAGGCGCCCGGTCGGGTGGTACCGCTTCGCCCTGAAGGTGAAGGATAAATACCCGGATGGAAACGCATGGCTCGGCTCTGTACACTGGAGGTGTCACTCTGAAGCCGGTGAGTGGCCCGTTTCCTTCCACGGCACGAGCATTGAAGGCGCTAAAGGAATCGCAAGCTCACACTACAGAGCAGGTGGCCGCATGGCATACGGGCGCGGCATTTATTCAACTCCTGATATTAAAATTGCAGAGCAATATGCATTTGGCAAAAGATTCACATCCAAGAAAACCGGGAAGGTTTATGAGGTCATCATGCAGAATCGAATAAATCCAAACAAACGGAAGATTATCAGCGAGAAAAACTTCTGGCTCATTCCTGTTCCTGACTGCAGCCCTGAAGAGCAGAAGCAGATTGTGGAGAGTTCAATCCGTCCTTACGGCATTCTCATTAAAGAAGTGACTCAGTAATAATCACATTACTGTTACTGATTCTAACTGATTTGTATGAGGGTTAAATGTTTCTACCCATTTTGGTGTGTGTAGAGAAAACAGTGTAGGTGGTTTTGGTGGATATGTTTATTTTGAATGTTAAATTTGTGAAAATTTTCAATTCACGATCCTGTATTGATGATCAAATTTTCCCACCTGTTTTGATAGTTTAAATTTAATTTTAAATTGTTAACATTTAAATGGTAAAAATAAAATCAAGTATCATTGTTCTCAATAACCGTTCTCAATAAACTGGGAAGTGGCTCTAATGGGGAAAAGTTTGAACATTATATCTGGAAGCTTGGTGTCATTGTGCATGCAGGTGTATTGGTGTTTAGATATTATATTAGATATATCTGATATTTGTGGTCTCAATTGTAGATATATAGAAACGTAACTTCTAAAGTAAGTACTCAAGTAAATTATTACTACAGTAGCCATACTTGAGTCTGTGTGTTTTATACTTTTTCACCCACTGGAATTTACTGATGTAGGGCGGGTTTCCAGAAACTTTTGTACCACCAATTATGTCATTATGTCATTTTCAAGAACACTCTTTAGTTAGCAAGTGTTTAATTACCTTCATGTCTACACTAGTAAATAAATTTGTTTGTAAATTAATGAGTAACCTGACCCATTCGTTATTTACCATTTGGTGGTAAAGGTGGTTATGTGATACCTCATATGTTTGTATGTCTCTGTATATGCAGAGAATACACACACACACACACACACACATATATATATATATATATATATATATATATATATATATAAATACACCAAAATGGCTTTAAAGGACTTAGGAATAGATGATTTAAGAGCAAAGAAAAAAATGACAGAAAAATAGCGACCAAGCTATTCATAATGTTAGCCAGCTAGCAGTGAAGATTACAGTGAAGATTACGAACATTTAAAAAGTTGTTTTTTTTAAGTTAAAAGGATTAAAAATCTTCAAGTTGGATTTTATTAGCCAAGTAGCTAATGTTGGCAGTAAAGACCATGACCATTTGTGAATACAACTTAATATTCCTCTCATAAAATCCTGTTAAATTAGCTTATGTTGGCCAGCTAGCTCACATTCTTTATTAGACTTTTATTAGATTAAAAGTTACTAAAATGGTAAAATACTTTACATTAATATATTAATTCAGTACAAAGGTCTCCTTTATATGCTCTGAACATTTTTTAGATGTTGTAAATATTTGTCCCCATTTTTCCTCACCATTTTTTTCTAGTTAAAAAAAATTATTTATATGCAAATCATTTTGTTTGTTCCTGGGAAAATGAATGTTTTGTACATTTAAAAAAAAAAAAACTCATTTACACCACTCTGCTGCTGAGTTCTGGACTGTGATTGGTCAGATGGTGTTGATTAATTTTCTATCACAGCAGCTCTGACAGTAGCGCAGGTTTATATAATAACGCGCTCGTTCTAATGAGTTATCGTTTCTATAGTAACAGCTCATTCACAGGGGTGTGTACAGCAGACACTCCACTTTTAATCCAATAAACAGGTTAAAAAATAATTGATGTGTTGAAGTTTTCCTGAAGTAAAGAGAACTATGTTTATGTGGCATTTATGGAAGGAGTCTCCAGTGTCAGCGCTTTGTAACAGTCAGAGGTAAAGCTGTAACTTTAAGTTTTCTGACATCTTCAGGACAGAGGAGTTTACGCTTCTTTGCGGTTTCTCGGTAACATGCGTAACAAGCTGCATTTCTCTAATTACCTTCAAGAGAGAGAATAAAGAGAGGGTGGTGAGGGAACGAATGTTTATAGCTGCTATAATGTAAGTGAAAACAGGAACTAACTCATTTCGCTGAAATTCCACAACATTAAATGTAACTATAAATAAAATGAATGTATCTTTAATAAATAAAAATTGTAATTGTTGGAAATTGCTTTGGTATAAGAGGAATAAAACCCTTGGGGACATGCTGTTATAGGAAAATAATCTTCTTTTTTTCCCTGATTTTCTCCCTAATCTTCCCTCCCATCAGGTAGCTCGCTCCGTCACATGACAGCTACCAAACAGGGAGATGAAGGCTATGTTTCCGCCGAGGCATGTGAAGTCAGTCGAATGCATCTTTTTGAACTGCTGCTCATGCAACGTCAGGGTGTGGCGTAACATATCAGACATTTGCACAAGTGCTTTTAAAAGTCCCATTTATCCTCAGATCCATTAAAATCCCCTCCTGTAATAACTCCACATTTTTCATCTCAAACAGATTATAAACTACATCTATAAACATTTAAAATGACACATTTTTCACTGTTTATTGAAGCTTTTAACAAATCAGCATCATCAGTCACTGATATAATTATCAGCTCTTACAGTTAAAGATGAGAAATAATTCATTCTTTCATCTTCAGGAAGTGTTTTATCCTGCATGGTTTTGGACAGTTGTAGGAAACTGGAGAACTTGGAGGATACTCCACACAGACCTGAGCTCAGGATGAGAAATAAACTTTACTTAAGACCACATTGTTGCAATTTTAAATGTTTGCTATCATTTATGTATTCCTTGCAGGAGAGACACATCAATGTTTTCCCTTTTCAGAAAAAAAACAGTTTTTCTTTCGTTTAATGTATGACCTCTGTATTCCAGGGGAATATTCTCAGGGTAATACTGATGATACTCAGAACTCTGGCTAAACTGTAACTTTCATGCTGACTCACAGACTTATAGTGATACATTGTGGTGTAAAAGTCTAACAGCATTACATGGTCAATAAAGCTACCAAAAGTTTTTAAAACAAAAAAATCAACAAAAGGAATTTTTGGTCAGAAAATGACTTCGCTGTGCTTTATAACTGCTGCTAACTAACTCTAACCAATAAGACCACCACAAGCAGAACTCACTCTATCTTCCATGCACTTTAACATTTACATTTACACTGGACTCTGACTGATGGCAGACTGATATCAGACTTATAACCATACTTTGTCCTTGTACTGTATGTGCAATATTTACATTTACATCTACATTTATGGCATTTGGCATTTGGCTTTATCCAGAGCGACTTACAAAAGTGCTTTGAAGTCTCTATCACTAAATACCTTCTGATACTGGTTCGCTAGATCACAAACTAAGAATACCATCAGTCCAAAACTCTGTTGGGAGGTAATATAGTAACAAGCACTCAAAAGGTAAGACAATAATTTAAGTACTTTAGGAAGAGGTAAGTCTTTAGACGTCGTTTGAAGACTGTTTCTATATTTCCCATTGTGTCACTTTTTGACTGCATACAATGTTAACAATGTTTACAATTTATTATTTTTAACTGCTTAGAGCACATTAATAATCTTGCAAGGTCTTTTCTCTGTGTTCAATGTTTACAGTTTGCTACTTTTGTACTACGTAAGAGTTTTTGCGCCATGTCTGCGTAGGAGTGTGTAAGTGCAGCACAGGAATTTCATTGTATATAGATGCTTAAAGCACTCTTTGTGTACATGACAATAAACTTGAAACTTGACACTTGACTAAAGCTGCACCACATTTATGATGTGAAAAACCAAAAGTTTCACACGTTTGGCCAAAATAAAGTCTTTAATAATTATAATAAGAAGTCATTGACATACATCTCTCTGCTGACCTGGAAATCAATCACAGCAATACAGTGTCCTCATTCCAGGGTAGCATGGAGTCTACCAGCTACATTGTGAGTAATCATTAACATTGCCAGGTAGAGCCTCATTAAACCTTTCCATCTCTATAGAACTGCAGGAGAAAAATCCTCAAAAAAATGATAACCCTGGAACCTTTTTACACCAGCGTCTACCTATTCATCTTCCAGCACTTTCTGAATGTCCATGTAGTTATAGAATTGGATGAGAATATATCTGGTTTCTGAATTTGCATACTGTGTCTCTTAAATGCAGACACTGAGAAAGTGACATGGAAAAATGTTGTTTGCTGACTTCCTGAGTTTGGACTTGCATACTATATACTATAGTATATGTAAGCCTATGTATGCTATATTCAGTTTTCAGGTCAAATGATACACACTAAAGATGTATAAAAGATGTCCACTTGATGGTACCACCTCAGTGATAAGGAGAAGTACAGTTTGGTACCTTTATTTACCTGAGAGAATAAAACTGAGCAATTCAGAACTGATGAATATCATCACCTTTAAAAGCAGAGATATCAATAGTCCTGTGAGGAGAGATATCAGAGAGTCAGTTTAATCTACACCATTTTTTTCTGTTTTCATCAATAATTTTGCACTATTTTATTTTGTTGAATTTATTACTTTTCCCTTCTACAGGGGAATGTCTGGACACCTTAGGCGAAGTTAGCAATCTCCCAACTCGGGCATTAGAGCCCTCACAGCGGGGCGAATGGGTGATGACTTGGCGGCATAATCGCAAAGCCAAAGCTAACGCTAAGGCTCACTCACGGGAGCACCACTCCTCTCCGCTTCACGTGTCTAACAGGTTTGCTCTTCTCAATGAAGCACCCGCTGAGAAACCTGAAAGAGCTCTGGTTATAGGAGACTCTATCTTAAGACATGTGACATTTAGTTAGGTGTATACCGGGAGCCAGGACACCAGGCATAGCAGGTAATTTACGGTCTTAGAGGAGGAGGTGTCAGTTATTTATAATGATAATCTAGCTGTCACACAAAAACCTAGTCATAAATTCAATGGGGTTGATGCTCTTTATACCAACATAACATACATAGCCACAAAAATTAAGTCTACCCAGACAATTTTGCTAATTATTACTTACAGACCCCCAGGGCAGTATTCTGAATTCCTTTGGTAATTTGAGGATTTCACTTTAAACCTGGTTGTTTCTTTAGACAAAGCATTAATTGTTGGAGACTTTAATATTCATTTTGATAATCCAGAAGACCCTCTGAGAACAGCAGTTGTGTCCATTCTAGATTCAGTAGGGGTTAATCAGAATGTAATAGGACCCACTCATAGTGGTGTTCACACTCTTGATTTAATACTAACATTCGGATTAAATATAGAAAATGTAGTCACATTTCCACAGTCTGAAGCTATCTCAGATCATTACCTCATCTCATTTAAAATGTGTCTTAGTCATAATATATGCACCCTCACCATGCTACCGTGTCAAACATTCACGTCAGCTACATACATTAACATCAGTATCTGCCAGAGTTATCAACTTTGATTAGATTACCATCTGACCCCACAGAACTTGATCAGGTGACAGAATGCTTAGAGTCAATGTTCTGCTACACTCTAGATAATGTACCTCCACTTGAATGAAAAATAATTATAGAGAAGAAACTAGCACCCTAGAAAAGGTTGTAGCACAGCAGCTATGCTCATACTTACATAGGAATAACATTAATGAACTCGATCAGTCAGGATTTAGGCCTCATCATAGCACAGAGACAGCGCTGGTTAAAGTGGTAAATGACCTACTACTGGCCTCTGATCAGGGTTGTGTCTCCTTGCTGGTGCTGCTTGACCTTAGTGCAGCTTTTGATACCATTGATCATGCTATTCTCCTCAATAGACTAGAAAATGTAGTAGGCATTAAGGGAACAGCCCTTTCCTGGCTTAGGTCTTATTTGACTGATCGTTATCAGTTTGTAGACACACAGTTGTATGTTTCAGCAAAGCCAGTGTTTCATCATGTGCAAAGACCTTGGTGTGATTATCGACTCTTATGATTTGAAGCTCATGTAGATAATATAACTAGGATTGCTTTCTTTCATCTCAGAAATGTTGATAAGAAATATATTGTCACTACATGATGCAGAAAAACTGGTTCATGTTTTTGTTATCTCTAGATTGGATTATTGTAATGCCTTACTGTCTGGATGTTCCAGTAGGAGCATAAACAAGCTCCAGTTAGTCCAGAATGCAGCAGCAAGAGTCCTTACTAGAACCAGAAGATATGACCACATCACCCCTATCTTATCCACACTGCATTGGCTCCCAATCAAATTTCACATTGATTATAAAATACTACTATTGACTTATAAAGCACTAAATGGTCTCGCGCCACAGTACCTGAGCGAACTTTTATGATCCGCCACGCCTACTTCGATCACATGGTGCAGGCTCTTTGTTGGTATCTCAAATAGTGAAGGCTATATCAGGGGGTAGAGCTTTCTCTTACAAAGCCCCACAGTTATGGAACAGCCTTCCACTTAGTGTTCGGGGCTCAGACACAGTCTCAGTGTTTAAGTCTCGGCTGAAAATGATATTTGTTTAGTCAAGGCTTTAGTGAATAGTGTTTTCTTAGGTAATGGAGCAGATCTGGAGGGTTTCACAGGCATAGAGTGTTGTGGTGAACTGGGATGTTTGGATGCTGTCGCCCCCCCACTAGAAGGGAATGATTTATAATCGCACTATCCGTGTCACCCAGATGAGGATGGGTTCCCTTTTGAGTCTGGTTCCTCTCAAGGTTTCTTCCTCATATTATCTCAGGGAGTTTTTCCTCACCGTCACCTCTGGCTCGCTCATTAGGGATAAATTTATAAATTTAAAATTTATATCCTGAATTTATTTATTTCTGTAAAGCTGCTTTGTGACAATGGCCATTGTTAAATGTGCTATACAAATAAAACTGAATTGAATTGATGTGAGTTATAGATGTGAGTTGATAAATATCTACACTCTTCATTTCTGATCAGTTAAATGATTGACATTTTCCTCTCACATATGTGAGGATGTTTAAGTGTTTTTGCTTTTTGTTTTTTTTTTACTTTCAAATAAGTAGATTTTTGGCTCCATTTTTCTAATTCAGCTTTTTCTTTCATTTTTTACTGAAGTACAGTTTCTCTGAACATTTTCCACTCTTCAGTGTTGTTTCACACATTTCTCATGAATCATTTCACATGATTTTTTCACATGATTAATTTATAATTCATGTGACATAAATATGATAATGACATGTAAAAATTTTTCTGTGAACATACAACAACTGGCCAAAAGTATGTGCACCCTGACCATCACACACGTATGTGGTTCTTCCCCAAACTGTTACCACAAAGTTGGAAGCACATAATTGTATAGAACGTGTGTGTATGCTGTAGCATCACAGTTTCCTTTCACTGGAACTAAGAGACTCAAACCTGTTCCAGCATGACGATGCCCCTGTGCACAAAGCGAGCTCCATGAAGACATGGTGTGTGAAGGTTGGAGTGGAAGAACTCGAGTGTCCTGCACAGAGCCCTGACCTCAACCCCACTGAACACCTTTGGGATGAACTGGAACACCGACTGAACCCCAGACCTCCTCGACATCCCAACATCAGCGTCTGATCTCACTAATGCTCTTGTAGCTGAATGAACACAAATCCCCACAGCCACGCTCCAACATCTAGTGGAAAGCTTCCCAGAAGAGTGGAGCTCATTATAACAGCAAACACACGGGGAATAAATCTGGAATGAGACGTTCAACAAGCACATATGGGTGTGATGGTCAGGGGTGCACATACTTTTGGCTGTATAGTGTAGCTTACTAGTTGAGTATTGCTAGCTGTACAGCTAGTCTGCTAATGGCTAAAAGATCTACAGGCGTGATGAGTGTGTGTTTTTGTGAGTTTGGTTTCTTTTTTTTTTTTTTTCTTTTTTTTCAGCTTGTGAATAAATGTATATTTTTCTAAATGTTTTATTTTCCTGACACATGAAACCTGATATTTATAAAAGTTTAAACTGATAATTTATGCATTTTTATTTCAAAAATGACTTTCAATTAAGAGAATAAAGAATGTGATTACATTTAATTTTTTTAAATTGCATTTTAACACAAAAAAACAGATTTCTGATAAAAGTGAAAGTGTTGAATGTACTGTGTGTGCGAGAGAGAGGGAGAGAAGCAAAGCCGAAGTACATATCAGTAACTTCCTTAATGTGTGTATAATTGTGTCCAGGTTGCTGTGCAGAGAGAAAACACACACACACACACACACACACACACACACTGGAGAAACACATAAATGTGTCCGTATCAGTGTCACAGTGTGAGATTTATGATTTAAATCTTCAGCTATGAGGTTTATATTAAGTGTTTTTCTACCTGCTGTATAAAATAATGACAGTGTACTGAACCTCCGCTGCTCTGAAACGCAGTGTACACCAGGAGCAAATAAAATAATCACAGTTCACACTGTAACTAATACATCAACCACATCCACATTTAACCAAGATAAAACTTGTGATTAAATATCAAAATGCTCAGACATCGTGAACCTGTAAAGAGTCACAGTTTGAGAAATGACACTCATCATGTCCTTTTTGTTAATATTAATAAACCTGCTGTTTTCTACTAAAGCTGTTAAAGTCTGATTTTATAGCCAAGTCAACGATATACAGCTAGTACAGTACACAGTGACAGGAAACAATGTTCCTATAAAACACTTGATTACAGTTAACATGACTGTGTGTGTGTGTGTGTTGAGTATTCAGTCTTTACTATTTATTTTATGTTTTAACTTTCCTGATTGTTGCTGTACTGTAGATTTAAATTTACAAGAAGTTTGAAAAGTTAAATTTGTCATACCGATGTATGTGTGAGTGAAATGGAGAGAGCTGCAGTTTCACTTTTCATTAGGTGGTGGAGGCATTATGTTCTCGGATTGATTCGGATTGATAAGTCAAGCTACACTGGCATGTAGCTTGACTTGTTCTGCTCTAAGTGAGAACTGAAAGCAGAATAAACATGAGGTCCTATGAAATAAGTGAGAAAAAGAAATCTCACAACAAACAGACAGGAGTTACAAGCTAAAACCAGAATGAAGCTAAATGAGCATGCTGCACCAAGAATGCATCTCTCTTCTGGTCACCACTAATTTCCCACTGGTGCTGAGGTTCCCTTGGATGCAAACCCATGACCCCCAAATCTCATGGAAAGAATGTGAAATTACACACTTCTCTGCACATTGTCATGGAAATTTTCTCCAGTTCAGGTAGCCTCCACCTCCATTGAAAGCCCAGACACCACAGCCCCAGTGATCATACCTCCATAATACCAGAAGTACCATGAAGTAATCAGTAAAGACAAGACCAGTGGCCTCCCTCCTCTTCGCCCTCTATATCACCAGCCTCCACCGGGTTCTTCTTTGTGAAAAAGAAAGAGGGTAGACTAAGGCTATGGACTGACTATCGTGGGCTAAACACAGTGAAGTACCGCGATCCCCTACCCCTGGTTCCAGCCGCCCTAGAACAGCTTCGTGAGGTGATAATATTCACAAAACACGATCTTGTGCTCATCAGGGAGGGGGATGAGTGGAAGACGGCCTTTAGCACCTCCTCTGGTCACTTTGAGAACTGCGTAAAGCCATATGGGCTATCTTCAGTACCAGCAGTGTTTCGGTGTCTCATCAACGACATGCTGTGGCAAATGTTTGGGAAGTATGTGATCGCTTATATTGACGATATTTTCATCTACTCCCCCATTGAAATCACCCAGATCCAGCACGTCAAGAGGGTCCTGTCACAGTTACTCAAGCATCAGCTCTATGTAAAGTGGGAAAATGTGAATTCCATGTTTGCAAGGTGGCCTTCCTAGGCTACATCATAGAACCAGAGGGGGTGCTTATGGACCAGGATAAAGCTTCAGCGATAACCAACTGGCCTGTTCCTTCCAACGTGAAGGAATTGCAATGGTTCCTGGGATTCACCAATTTCTACTGGCATTTCATTTGGGGCTTCAGCAGCATCATGGCCCCCTAAATGCCCTGTTAAAGAAGAGGGCCAAGAGACTGCAATGGGACGTCCCAGCAGACCAGGCATTTGCACATCTTAAGAAAGCTTTCACCACTGCACCCATTCTGAAACATCCTGAACCTACCAAGCCCTTCATAGTAGAAGTTGACACTTCAGACACTGGAATAGGGGCCATTCTCTCCCAGAAGTCAGGAGAGAAAGCCAAGCTACACCCAGTGGCCTTCTTCTCCAAGAGGTTGTCTCCTGCCGAGAGGAACTATGACATCGCTAATCAGGAGCTCCTGGTGGTGAAACTTGCTCTAGAAGAATGGCTTCACTGGCTGGAGTGAGGTCTCCATCCTTTCACCATCTACACTGTCCACAAGAACTGGGAGTATATCAAGATGGCCACACAACCTAATTCACCTCAGACCCGCTAAACGCTATTTTTCGCAAGGTTTGATTTCAAGGAGAGAGCTGACAGCAAAAAAAAAAGATAAACTTTATCTTCTAAGATGATTTTAAACTCATGCAGTTTCACTTTTAATACCTCCGTCACTAGGCGGTGAAGGAGTTATTTTCTCAGGTTGATTCTCATTATTCTCAAGAATGAGTGGCTGAATGTTTGTAGGATTTATATGGAATTATCATTTTAACCAGAAGATGAACTGATTAGATTTAGGAATTGATCCAAACAGGGTCAAGGTCACAGAAAGGTCAAGTGTGTGAGATTTTTAATAGCTTCCATCCTGCTTGAAGTATATTTGTATTTGAGGAATACACATCAGTAAAAAGAAGTATATTTCAGTGTATTTGTCTGTGAGGCATTAGTAAGGAGAAGGATTAGACTTGTTAGCAGCGGAGGTTTCCCCATCAACATCACTGGCATGTAGTTTGGCTTGTTCTGTTCTAAGAGAGAACTGAAAGCGGAATGAACATGAGGTCTTATGAAATGAGTGAGCAAAAAAACAGACAGGAGTTAAAAGCTGAAATCAGAATGAGGTTGTGTAGATTACAGCTCAACACACAGTGAGAGCCCACTGATACATCACCGGTGTTTCTGCTTCAGTCTCGTCCTTCACACAACAATCGCACCTTTATGTTATTACCTTAAACAGTCTGAGAGTTTCATACGGCTATGTACAGCATAGTTTTTTAATTACATTCAGTAGATGTTATACGCACACACACACACACACACACACACACACACACTGGAGAAACACATAAATGTGTCCGTATCAGTGTCACAGTGTGAGATTTATGATTTAAATCTTCAGCTATGAGGTGAAATGACAGTGTACTGAACCTCCGCTGCTCTGAAACGCAGTGTACACCAGGAGCAAATAAAATAATCACGGTTCACACTGTAACTAATACATCAACCACATCCACATTTAACCAAGTGTCATATTGACCAGACCTCAGCACAGCCTACAAACATGGTCGCTGAGAGGTACAACATCAAGACTCTCTCAGTTTCACACTCACCAGATTACTTATTACACACACCTGGACTCAATTACCTTCACAGCAGCACTCACAATATTTAAGGGCTCTCAGTTCACACAGTCATTGCAATGTATACGGTCTGTGTCCGTGCCAGTTGTTACCAAGACTTTTGATTTTGTGACAGTCTTTCTGGTTTGATGTAGTTTCTGATATTCCCGTTTTGCTCTTGCCTGCCCTTGGTAATGCTGTTTCCTCATCGCCTGACCCTTGTCTGTTTTTTAACTACATTTTTGGATTACATCACTGTCTTGTTTGCCACGGTTAATAAAACCATTCAGTGCCTGAACTTGCATCTTTAACTGATTCCTGACACCAAGATGAAACTTGTGAATAAATATAAAAACACTCAGACATCATGAACCTGTAAATAGTAAAAGTTTGAGAAATGATGCTCATCATTTCCTTTTTGTTAATATTAGTAACCTGGTTGTTTTATAGTAAAGCTGTTAAAGTCTGATTTTATAAATCACTTGCTCACAGTTAACATGACTGTGTGTATGTGTTGAGCATTCACTCTTTACTATTTATTTTACATTTTAACTTTCCTGATTGCTGTTGTACCGTAGGTTTACAGGGCCTTCCGCTGGTTTGCCCCAGATACTCCCATATCCCTCAGGAGGCAAAGAGCCATGGCATCCTACTTCTATTAAGTAGATGATGGTCCTCCAGCCAGCCTCCTTACACTCAGTGTGGAGATCTAAGTACTTCAGCCTCTTCCTCTCAAAGGCAGCTTCTACTCTCTCCTCCGATGGGACAGTTACCTTTACTATTTATTTTACATTTTAACTTTCCTGATTGTTGTTGTACTGTATTACAACTTACAAGAAGTTTGGAAAGTTAAATTTGTTGTACTGATTTGTGTGAGTGAAACAAAGAGAGCTGATAGCAAGAAAAAGATCAACTTGAAATAAAGCAATCACTATGTGGTGGAGGCGTAATGTTCTGGGGTTGGTTCTCGTTATTTTGATATCTCAAGAACAAGAAGCTGAAAGTTGCAACACCACTGCAATGTAGTTTGACTTGTTTTGCTCTATAAGATAGAACTGAAAGTGGAATAAACATGAGACTGTATGAAATGAGTGGTAAAAAAAAATCTCACAGCAAACAAGCAGGAGTTAAAAGCTGAAACCAGAATGAAGCTAAATGGGTTTAATACCTCCAGAATACCAGGAGTACCATGAAGTATTCAGTAAGACCAAGGCCAGTGGCCTCCCTCCTCATTGCCCCTGTGACTGTGCGATTGACTTGCTGGCTGGAGCTACATCCCCTCTCAACCAGTTTTACACCTTAATACATTGAGGAAGCCCTCAAACAGGGGTACATCCACCCCTCTACATCACCAGCCTTCACCAGGTTCTTCTTTGTGAAGAATAAAGGGGGTATCACGGGCTAAAACAAGTCTCAGTCAAGTATCGCGATCCCCTAACCCTGGTTCCAGCCACCCTAGAACAGCTTTGTGAGGTGAGAATATTCACGAAATCCAATCAGCAAAGTGCCTACAATCTTGTGCGCATCAGGGAGATAGATGAGTGGAAGACGTCCTTTAGCTGTCAGGCAGGACACTATTCTTTGTAAGGTTTGATTTCACTCTCTCCTACTGCCCTTGATCAAAAAACATGAAAGCTGACTCCCTCTCCCATATGTAACCACTGCCCCTCATAAGACCACTGAAGAATGCATCCTGCCCAAGTCACGCTTTTTTGGAACACTCCCTTGGGACATTGACAGAGAAATTGAGGGAGTTCAGGGACTGAGTTTTCCCACTCAGTTCCCAGCAGGAAATAAGTTTGTGCCCTCGTCACTATGGGACAACTTGATCACGAGGGCTCACACTTCCCTGGTCAAGGGGAGCCTCCCTGGTCACACTGGTCAACCTCCCTGGCCACTATTCACAAAATGCAAGAATTACTTCAGGGCAAATACTAGTGGACATGATGATAGGAGACATCCACGGATTTGTCACCTCATGCTCAGTCTGTGCCAAGGCCAGTGTACCTGATATATTATGAATATATGTTGGCCCGCTCTGTGCTGACCTTGTGATATCTTTTGTTCTTTCTCTGTTTCTGATAACATGTTTTAAACACGTACACTCTGTGAATCTCACTTTGCGAAACACGTCGGCCACCACTTCTGTTGACGCCTTTGTCTCTGCAGATATTGCACCCTTCGTTCTGTATAAATATTTATTAATACTTAATTATTATTTTAACCAGCATATGAACTGATTAGATTTAGGAATTGATCCAAATGAGGTCATGGACACAGCAAGGTAAAGGTCAGAGATTTTTAAAAGCATTGAAGTGTATGTTAGTATATTTGTATTTGAAGCATACACATTAATAAGAAGAAGGATTAGACTTCTTACTTGGCAGTGGAGGTGTCCCAATCAACACCATTGGAATGTAGTTCGACTTGCTCTGCTCTAAGAGAGAACTGAAATCAGAATAAACATGAAGTTGTATGAAATGAGTGAGAAAAGAAATCTCACAAAACAGACATTAGTTAAAAGCTGAAACCAGAATGAAGCTAAATGGGTTTAATTGGTTGTGTAGATTACAGCTTGTCACAAATTGCAAGTGGAGAGGGATGCAAGTGCAGCAAAAGGGCATATTTATTAAGAGAGGCAGGCAGACAAATCCAAAAACAATGTTCAAAAAGTAACACAAAGCAGGCAATGGTCAGGCGATGTACAAACAGCAGTGTCAAGGATAATCCAAAAGCACAAAACGAGGAAACGGAACAAGAAGTCAAAAACTGGAGCGAACACACAGAACAAAACAGCTAGCTAAAGTCAGGTGGCGAAACACTGAACAATGCTGCATGAAGCACAAAGACATATGGGGGGCTTCAAGTATAAAAACTTATCAAGGGCAATTTGAGAACAGGTGAAATTGATCATGACAGGTGAGGGTAAGCATCCAATAACTGTACTGCCACTGTTGGGCCATTGAGCAAGGTCCTTAACCCTCAACTGCTTAGTTGTATAAATGAGATAAATGTATGATGCCCTAGATAAGTGTCTGCCAAATGGCATAAATGTAAATGAGACACAGCAGAAACCAACACAAAAACATGCATGGTAACACAAACAAAGACATAACCTGGAAGCGCTTGCTGTTAAATCAGTAGATTTTATACATACACACTGTGGATATGTTCAATTCAATTTTAATTCACTTTTAATTGTATAGCACATTTAACAATGGACATTGTCACAAAGCAGCTATACAGAAATAAATACATTCAGGATATAAATTTTAAATGTATGAATTTATCCCTAACGAGCAAGCAAGAGGCGAGAGTGGCAAGTACAAACTCCCTGAGATGATATGAGGAAGAAACCTTGAGAGGAACCAGACTCAAAAGGGAACCCATCCTCATCTGGGTGACACTGGATAGTGCGATTATAAAGAAATCCTTTCTATAACTGTATACTACATGGACAAATAGTGCAATTGCGTAACCAGGAAATTGATTACAGTTTTCACAAGAAGTCCGGTTTGTTAAATCTATCCACTGTCCACGGATGGAGACCTGAGTGCAAAACTGCTTGCAGCAACCGCAGCCCCAAAGCCACCACAGCAATCACAGTCCCAAGCCATCGCAGTACAAAGGCCCATATGAACCGCAGTCCAAAGCCATCTCCAAGGTCCCCAAGTAGCACCATCCCCAGTAATCCCAATGATCTTCAGGCCATCCATGTGGGACCACCCCCTGCAGCAGCGAAACATGAGCTTCAAATCAAAGACTTGAGTCGATAATCACACCAAGGTTTGTTATTGCTACACATGATGAAACAGAAACACCATCCAGAGTTGCTATGTAATCAGAAAGCTTACTTCTAACTGCATGTGGTCCTAGTACAAGTACTTCTGTCTTGTCAGAATTAAGTAAAAGAAAGGTAATAAGCATCCAGTTTCTAATGTCTTTTACACATTCCTCAACTTCAATTCAATTCAATTCAATTCATTTTTATTTGTATAGCGCTTTTTACAAAGGTCATTGTCTCAAAGCAGCTTTACACAAACAAAAGTAAAGTGAAGTGTGTGTGTGTGCCGTCTCTGATGAGCAAGCAGGGCGACGGTGGCAAGGAAAAACTCCCTGAGATGGTGATAGGAAGAAACCTTGAGAGGAACCAGGCTCAACAGAGAACCCATCCTCATATGGGTTTACACTGTAGTGTGCGTGTGTGTGAGCACAATGTGTGTTGGTGTAGTCCATGGAAAACAGCTGAAGCGTTTTCGTGGCAGTATGAAGCATTGCCGGTGGACAGGTCCAGAGTGAAGGGGGGGAGGTCTGGATCACCGGCAGCTCAGGAGTGTAGCTCGGCAGAAGGAGAAGGAAAGTGGTTAGGTACACTCACAGTCACCGTGTGGAGATAAAACTCAACATCCACGAGTCCCCCAGATCTACTCCTTTGATAAAAACACTAGTCGCTAAATGCTAGGTTAAATAAATAAGTCTTCAACCTCGACTTAAACACTGAGACCGTGTCTGCTTCACGTACATTAACTGGGAGACTATTCCATAATTTTGGGGCTTGGTAAGAGAAAGCTCTGCCCCCTTCCGTGGTTTTGACAATGCATGGTACTGATAGACAGCCTGCATCCTTAGAGCGAAGTAGGCGCGGCGGAACGTAAGGTACTAGCATATCGCTTAAATACTGCGGAGCGAGACCGTTTAATGCTTTATAGGTTAGGAGTAATATTTTAAAATTGATGCGGAATCTTACTGGGAGCCAGTGTAATGTAGATAAGACTGGCGTGATATGCTCATACTTCCTAGTCCTAGTCAGGACCCTCGCTGCTGCGTTCTGAACTATCTGAAGCTTATTTATGCATCTAGACGAGCATCCAGATAGTAAAGCATTACAGTAATCTAATCTGGACGTGATAAATGCATGGACTAGTTTTTCAGCATCACTTAGCGAAAGTATATTTCTAATCTTAGCGATATTTCTGAGGTGGAAAAATGCTAACCTGCTTACATTATCTACATGCGCCTCAAATGAGAGATTAGAGTCTATAATCACACCGAGATCTTTTACTGTTAGACTACTTGAAACAGAGAGACCATCTAAAGTAACAGTGTGATCTCTAAACTTACTTCTAGCGGCTTGTGGTCCCAGTACCAGAACCTCTGTTTTTTCTGGGTTTAGCAGGAGAAAGTTGCTTAGCATCCAGTCTCTTATGTCTATCGCACATGCCTCAACTTTCTTTAACTGGCTATTCTCATCTGGCCTAGCTGAGACGTATAACTGTGTGTCATCAGCATAACAATGGAAGCTAATATTATGTTTGCGGATTATGTTACCTAAAGGGAGCATGTATAACGTGAAAAGCAGTGGGCCTAAGACTGAACCCTGCGGAACGCCATATTCTACTCGATAACGTGCTGAGTGCTCACCGTTTACATCTACAAACTGATAACGATCGGTTAAATAAGTTCTAAACCAGTCGAGGGCTGAGCCCTTAATTCCTACAACCTTTTCCAGTCTGTGAAGAAGGATATTATGGTCGATAGTGTCGAATGCTGCGCTAAGGTCGAGTAAAATTAATAGACTAACTTTATTTATAATGTCCTTTACCTGTCTCCCTCCTCCCTTTCCTGTCCAAAACACTTGTTTTCAATCAACTCTCCACTTTTCTCACACAGAACAACCTCCTGGACACCAAGCCATCTGGCTTCACAAGCAGCCACTCCATGGAGACTGCTCTGTTTCCGTTACTGAAGTCTTATGACTAGCAAGATCAACCTCAAGATAATGTCTTCATCTTACTTGACTTCTTTGCTGCCTTTGATACTGTGAATCATCAGATCCTCCTGTCAACTCTCTCTGGTCTAGGCATCACCAGAACGCCTCTGCGCTGGGTGGAATCCTATCTCTCAGGCAGATCCTTCAAGGTGTCATGGAGGGAAGGGGTGTCTGAATCTCAGCAACTCACAAATGGGGTTCCCCAGGGGTCAGTTCTGGGTCCACTGCTCTTTTCTATTTATACTACCTCTGGGGCCTGTGACTCAGTCTCATGGCTTCTCATATCACAGCTATGCTGATGACACTCAGCTCTATTTGTGCTTCCAGCCTGAAGATCCATCGAGCTCAGCACATATCACTGCCTGCCCATGTGACATCTATCTCACTGATCATGCCACACAGCTACTAGTCCAGGCTCTTGTTATCTCAAAACTGGACTACTGCAACTCACTACTCCCAGGCCTCCCAGCCAAGTCCATCAAACCCCTTCAGATGATTCAGAATGCAGAAGCATACCTTGTTTTCAACCAACCCAAAAGAACCCATGTCACACCCCTCTTCTTCTCCCTCCACTGGCTTTCTGTAGCCACCTGCATCAAATTCAAGGCTCACGTACAAGACCTTGTCTGGAACAACACCCCCTCCCCCTCACCTCAACACAATCCTTGAGGTTTATGTTCCCTCCCACAACCTGCGATCAGTCAATGACCAACGCTTTAGTGCCTACTTCTTCAAACTGACTGTTCCTCAGTGGTGGAATTAACTTCCAACCTCAATCCGAACAGCAGAATCTGTCACTATCTTCAAAAAACAGCTAAAGACCCATCTCTTCTGTGAACACTTAACTAACCCCTAACTTGTCTCAACTCAAAAAAAAAAAACTCCAGCACTCAATTAAAAATCTTGTATGGTAGCACTACTTGTATTGTTCTCTGCTTGATATATCACATTGCTTGTTTTTTCTCATTTGTAAGTTGAATAAATGAATATATGTAAATAAATGAATAAATGTAAATGTAATCTGAGATAAATAAAGGAATACAATCTTGGAGTTCAGTAAAAATGTGTGATTGTAGTGAACTGTATCTCAAACTGTGATTGGTGTGACTGATACATTTTGACTACTTGTGGGAAAGAACAAAATGCAGAATATCACCCAAATGTCAAATATGAAACTTTACAACAACTTTTATCTGTTTTGAATTTGAAGTGGAAATTAAACACACACTCCTCTGTCCATTTATCTTTAAACATTCTCTTTTCATCCTGAAGTCTTTTTTAAAGCCATGCTATCTGTCGTGGAGTCACCAGGTTCTCTCACTTCCAGTCAACTCCCACACTCCCCTGAATACTAATCACTCCCACCTGCCCCTAATTTCCACTCCTCATCACCAGCTCATATACGCACACACCTCAGTCCCATTCTTTGTCTGACGTAGCACTAAGCATACAGACTCCTACCGGCGCACCTTCCAAGCATCGCGACTCCCATTGCTCTTCTCCCGCTAGTTCCACTCCAGCATTCCTGCACCATCGATACTGTCCGTCTTCTCCATACTCCCTAGGTGTGTGCTTCTCTCCCTGCTCTGTTAATGGATCATCCTTCAGTTCCCTCAGGTCATCTCACGCCTCTCCCATTTCACACTTGCACATCCCTTTTTGCACTTTGCTTTCAATAAAGTCTGTTTAATCTAGCCATGGGGGTCACAGTCCAGTGATGTCTGTGCCGGTCCCAAGCCCGGATAAATAGAGAGGGTTGCTTCAGGAAGGACATCCGGCGTAAAACATTGCCAAATTTAAACATGCGAATCGTCAGTACTCTAAATTCCATACTGGATCGAGCGAGGCCCGGGTTAACAACGACCGCCATCGGCGCCAGTGACCTACAGGGCGCCGGTTGAAATTGGGCTACTGTTGGTCGAAGAAGTAGAGGAGGGAGGAGAGTTCGTAGACAGAGAGAGAAGAGGAAAGGTAAGAGTGTAGGACTGAGAATAGGAACTCTGAATGTTGGGACTATGACAGGGAAAGGTAGAGAGCTGGCTGATATGATGAAGAGAAGGAAGGTGGATATACTGTGTGTACAGGAGACCAGGTGGAAGGGTAGCAAGGCTCGTAGTATAGGAGCAGGATTCAAGCTGTTTTATTATGGTGTTGATAGTAAGAGAAATGGGGTAGGTGTGGTCTTGGAGGAGTTTGGGAGAAATGTTCTGGAGGTGAAGAGAGTGTCAGACAGGGTGATGAGTCTGAAGTTAGAGATTGAAGCGGTGATGCTGAATGTTGTTAGTGGTTATGCCCCACAGGTAGGTTGTGAGTTAGAGGAGAAAGAGAGAATCTGGAGTGAATTAGATGAGGTGATAGAGAGTATTCCCATGGGTGAGAGAGTGGTGATAGGAGCAGATTTTAATGGACATGTTGGTGAGGGGAACACTGGTGATGAGGAGGTGATGGGCAAGTTTTGAGTTAAGAAAAGGAACCTTGAAGGACAGATGGTAGTGTACTTTGCTAAGAGGATGGACATGGCTGTGGTTAACACTTATTTTCAGAAGAGGGAGGGGCATAGAGTTACTTACAAGAGTGGAGGTAGGAGCACACAAGTAGACTACATCCTATGTAGAAGAGGCAATCTGAAAGAGATTAGTGAATGTAAAGTGGTAGTGGGAGAGAGTGTAGCCAGACAGCATAGGATGGTGGTGTGTAGGATGACTTTGATGGTCTGTAAAAGAAAAGGTCAAAGATAGAGATAGAGAAGAAAACCAGTGGTGGAAGCTGAAAAAGGATGAATGTTGTGAGGACTTTTGAAAGAAGTTAAGGCAGGCTCTGGGTGGTCAGGTAGTGCTGCCAGATGACTGGGAAACTACAGCAGAAGTGATCAGGGTGACAGGAAGAAAGGTGCTGGGTGTGTCATCTGGAAGGAGGAAAGAAGATAAGGAGACTTGGTGGTGGAATGAGGGTTAGCTAGGCAGAGGGATCAAGATGGGAAGGATGTGCAGCAAGTTAGAGTTATTAAGCATAGAGATGGAAGGGTGCTCACAAGTGAAGAGAGTGTACAGAGGAGATGGAAGGAGTACTTTGAAGAGCTGATGAATGAGGAAAATGAGAGGGAAAAAGAGTAGAAGGGGTGACCTCTGTGGAACAGAAAGTAGATAAGATTAGAAAGGATGAAGTCAGGAAGGCTTTGAAGAGGAGGTAAAGTGGTAAGGCAGTTGGTCCTGACGACATCCCGGTGGAGGTCTGGAAGTGTCTAGGAGAGGCAGCAGTGGAATTTTTAACTAGTTTGTTTAACAGGGTTTTAGAGAGTGAGAAGATGCCTGAGGAATGGAGAAGTAGTGTATTAGTGCCGATCTTTAAGAATAAGGGTGACATGCAGAGTTGCAGCAACTATAGGGGGATAAAGTTGATGAGCCATACAATGAAGCTATGGGAAAGAGTAGTGGAAGCTAGGTTAAGGAAGGTAGTGGAAATTTGCGAGCAGCAGTATGGCTTCATGCCCAGAAAGAGCACAACAGATGCAATTTTTGCTCTGAGAATTTTGATGGAGAAGTATAGGGATGGTCAGAGGGAGTTGCACTGTGTGTTTGTAGACTTGGAGAAGGCGTATGACAGGGTGCCAAGAGAAGAGCTGTGGTACTGTATGAGGAAGTCAGGAGTAGCAGAGAAGTATGTCAGAGTGGTGCAGGACATGTATGAGAGGAGCAAGACAGTGGTGAGGTGTGCTGTAGGTCAGACAGAGGAGTTCAAAGTGGAGGTGGGACTGCATCAGGGATCGGCTCTGAGCCCCTTCCTGTTTGCTATGGTGATGGACCAGTTGTCAGAGGAGGTCAGACAGGAGTCTTCTTGCACAATGGTGTTTGCGGATGACATTATGATCTGTAGTGAGAGCAGACAGCAGGTGGAGGAAAACCTGGAGAGGTGGATGTTTGCGCTGGAGAGAAGAGGAATGAAAGTCAGTCGTAGTAAGACTGTACATGTGTGTGAATGAAAGGGAGGGAAGTGGAACAGTAAGATTACAGGGTGAAGAAGTGAAGAACGTTCAGGAGTTTAAGTACTTGGGGTCAACAGTCCAGAGTAATGGAGAGAGTGGGAAAGAGGTAAACAAGTGAGTGCAGGCAGGTTGGATTGGGTGGAGAAAGGTGTCGGGAGTTCTGTGTGATAGAAAAATATCAGCGAGACTCAAGGGGAAGGTGTACAAGACAGTGGTGAGACTGGCTATGCTGTATGGTTTAGAGACAGTGGCACTGAGGAAGAGCTAAAGGTAGCACAGCTGAAGATGTTGAGGTTCTCTTTGGGAGTGACAATGTTGGACAGGATTAGGAACGAGTACATCAGAGGGACAACTCATGTTGGACGTTTGGGGGACAAAGTTAGGGAGGCCAGATTAAGATGGTTTGGACATGTTCAGAGGAGGGAGCGTGAGTATATTAGTAGGAGAATGTTGGACATGGAGCTATCAGGCAGGAGGCAAAGAGGAAGGGCAAAGAGGAGGTATATGGAGGTAATAAATGAGGATATGAAGCTATTGGTGCAAGTGTTGAGGATGCAGAAGATAGGGATAGGTGGAGAGTGATGATTCGCTGTGGCGACCCCCGAAGGGAAAAGCCGAAAGAAGAAGAAGCTTTCAATAAAGCCTGTTTCAGATCCTAACCCCTCTGCTCAGCGTGTGTATTTCCTGACAGAAGGTCAGACCGTAACAGCATGGATCCTACGGGCCCCGACCACAACACCAGCACTTCTGCATTTTTCACTTCTTCCGCTGTCTGGGTTGATAGTCCCATGGTCTCACCAGCACCCTTCTCTGGTTTGGCGGAGGACTGCAATGGTTTCCTTGCTATGGATCAATCAATCCTGTCCTGGTTTCATCACACATTTCCAGGAGGTTTTCTGCCAATCCGAGTGCGATTCTTCTGTGGGTGAACAATTGTATCATCTCCTCCAGGGCAATTCTTCCATCCAAGATTACGCCCTGAGATTCCGGACCCTTGCGGCGGCAAGTGGACGGAACGGATGGACACTCCTGACCACCTACCGCCAAGGACTAGATCCATCTATACATCTTCATCTTGCCATCTACGATGACATCATTGGGCTAGAAAAATTCATAAAACTCTTCAGGAGCTCCCCATGCTGCAGTCCTCCTTCACCACCCACCAACAAAAGAAATCATTTCCCCCTCCAGAACCAGAAGAGGAACTGATGCAGCTTGCCAGCGCTCGTCTTGCCCCTGCAGAGAGACGTTGCTGACTGACCCAGGGTCTTTGCTTTTACTGTGGGGCTGAGGGGCATGTCATTCTGGCCTGTCCCATTCGACCACCTCATCCTATGGTGAGCTCCATTCCTACTCTTAATCATAGTCTTACTCCTCTAACCACAAATGTGTCACTCACTTCCTCTTTCCTATCGGTTACAGTTACCGCCCTCATCGACTCTGGGTCAGCCGGTGACTTCATCTCGGGGAACCTCTGCAGGCGGCTCGACCTGAGCAAGACAGTCATCCAAACCCCGTACCAAGTTAAATCCATAACCGGACGAACCCTCAGCAGAAAGAAGATCCATCACCTTGTGGAACCCGTCACTCTTCAGGTGGGCTTTCTCCACACCGAAACCTTCTCTTCCATGGTTCTGGAGCATTCCACTGTGGACATCATACTCGGGCACTCCTGGCTCATCAAACATCAGCCAGTGCTGTCGTGGAGGACAGGAGATATCTTGCAATGGGGTGAGCAGTGTTTTCCTGAGTGCTTCCCAGAACTCCCTCTAACACCACTCAAACACACCCCCAAGTTCTACATTAACACCACTTCTGTTGAGAGTCCCATGGAGCAGGTGTCCATTAACATTCTCTCCTGTTATGGGAACTATGCAGACATTTTCTGTCCCAAACGAGCCACCCAGCTCCCCCCACATAGACCACGGGACTGCGCCATCGACCTGGTCCCGGGTTAACAGGTGCCTTGAGGTCTGCTATATCCACTCTCCCTTCCCAAACAGAAGGCAATGGAGGAATATATCACCAAGGCCCTTAGTCAAGGATACAGCCGACCGTCTATGTCTCCTGCTGCTTCCAGCTTCTTCTTTGTGGCCAAAAAGGATGGAGGTTTGAGACCTTGTATTGATTACAGAATACTCAATAAAATAACCGTCAAGTTCCATCAAGGTTACATAATAGGCAAGAATGGCATTAGAATGGATGGAGGGAAAATCTCAGCAGTCAAGTCCTGTCCCACTCCATCCACAGTCAAGGAGTTCCAACGATTCCCAGGCTTTGCAAACTTCTACCGGTGGTTCATAAGAAATTTCAGCGCCATAACTGCCCCACTCACGTCGGTAATAAAGGGCAACCCCAAATCTCTGTCCTGGTCTCCAGAAGCTGAAAGTGCCTTTGAAGAACTGAAGAAAGCCTTTACCACTGCACCACTCCTGGCTCACCCCAATCCTGACAAGCCTTTCATGGTTGAGGTTGATGCCTCTATAGCAGGTGTAGTTGCAGTGCTTTCCCAGCAGCAGGAGACGTCCTCCACATTCCTCTCATGCACATTCTTTTCAAAGAAACCCACTCCAGCAGAACAAAATTATGATATAGGTAACCACGAGTTACTGGCCATCAAGCTCGCACTGGAGGAGTGGAGGCACTGGCTGGAAGGCGTCAAACATTACTTCGCTGTTCTCAAGGACCATAAAAACCTCCAATACCTCTGTGAAGCAAAAACACTAAATCCCAGACAGGCTTTATTCATTTGCTTCCACTTCATCATTTTGTATCGTCCTGCACCTATGTGCCTCAAGCACTTTGTGTACAACTCATTCAGGCGGCGCACAACTCCCTAGGCACTGGTCACTCGGGGATCACCCAAACACTCTCGCTCCTACAACAGTGGTACTGGTGGTCTGGCATGCGTGATGAAATAAGGAGGTTCATCCAAGGATGTCAAGAGTGTGCTATGGTTAAAGTTCCCCGTCATCTGCCATCCGGAAAACTCCTTCCGCTGCCCATTCCGTGAGAACCCTGGTCACACCTAGGGGTGGACTACATCACGGACTTACCACCCTCCAATGGATTTACCTGCATCCTGGTAGTAGTTGACCTGTTTTCGAAGGCCTGCAAGCTCATCCCTTTCAAGGGACTTCCCACTGCACTCGGGACTGCCGAAGCTCTCTTCAACCAGGTATTCAGAAATTATGGTCTTCCCAAAGATATAGTTTCTGACAGAGGGCCGCAGTTCATTTCACGGGTGTGGAGGTCTTTTTTCTCCCTTAGATGTGACCGTCAGTCTCACGTCAGGCTACCACCCCCAGGCGAATGGGCAGACGGAGAGGACGATTCAGGAGATTAGCAGTTTAATGTAAGATGTGTTTGTGTAAACATGACCCCTGTACAGCCTGTCTTACATTCCTCACTTTTTACTTTTCTTTTCATTTTAGCAGAGCTGTCACACCCGTCTGTTCCATCATCACCTTCTCCACACAATATAACACTCATTCATTAACATTTCTTCAATATCTGTCAGTTTGACCTGAATTGATTTACAGGTGATAAAGTGTGTACACTGATCACATGATCAGCTGATCTGAGGCCAGTGAGAGAGCTGCTGCACAAAAAACATACCTTAATAACACATAAATGACATGATACCTTTAGAACACACACTAATGACAATAATGGAGTTATATGGCTAATTATCAGTGTGTTGAAGCTGCACATTTACTCAGCAGTATGGAGACTGAGGACTCAGCGGTGTCTCATAGACCGTGGGCTTTGCATAACATTCAGTATGGCATTCACTGTTCTAGATTCATTGTTCTAGATTCAGTGTCCTGCCATGTGAGGATTTGTACTGCATATTTGTACAGACGCAGTTTTATCTTCTTGATGTTATACAGAAAATGCACAAGACTGAAAAATCACCACAAGCTAGCTAAAGTTCCTGCTGGTTGTTGATGGTAGCAATGACAAGTTGAGCTCAGTGTTGAAGGTATATTAGATTTGGATTAGAGATAAAGCTTTGTCTTTAATACATGGAGCTGGAAGACTCAGGTACTCTCTGGTCAGGTGTAGGTGAGGATTATCAGCTGTGAGAATGGATGATGCCCCAACAAGAGGAGGACCAAGCACAGATCCCTGAGGTACACCATTTATTAACTGTTTAGCTTGGGGTCTTTTGACCCATGTCATTTCCTCTCAGCAGTCCCAAGCTCGGCTTATGAGCTTCAACGAGCATGAGAAAGCTGAAGCTTAAAGTATACTGTGTGAGCTGATCTAAAAATGAGAATACAGATGTTCTTGAGGAGAAAGGTCCATGTGGAGTAAAGAGTATCTGTGCATTTAAAGCAGTAGAGAAGAACAGCTTTGGCACGGTAGAGAACAGGATGCAAGGAATAAGGAAGCATTATGTTCAATTAACAGCACAATCTGGAGTGTGTTATTCTTTACATAGTTCCTTATATGCAATAGTTCCTTATTCCTGACATAGTTCACATATCATAAATCTTTCTCATGCACTTATAAGCCATACCCATTCCCTTAAATCTCTGAGCACAGAACCTTAAACATTCAGACTTCGCAAGTGTTCAGTGTGAACACAGACCTTCAGAACCTGTCAGGCCTCAAATCAAGAGTTCATCATGCCGGGAATGGACAGAGATCTTGTGCTGGAGGCTCTCTCCGCTCTCACCGGTTCTGTAGTAAAACCTCTTGCTGACCGCAAAGCGCAGGAAATCACCAATAATCTGACAATTGAAAATTTTCTCGCATCTGTTATAATGAAGGCGTTGCTAGATGACGGTACGATGACTGTGTCTGATTTACTAAAAGCATTAAAAATTAGCACGAGTGAAATCTCTGCATTACGGAATGAGTTTTTCGTGGACATGGACAACTTCCTTGAGCCACAGTATGATTTTGATTTCCGAAACTTCAGAGGTCCCGCAGAGTGCTCGCGTGGAGGTGAGCCGTACAGGCGCCCGGTCGGGTGGTACCGCTTCGCCCTGAAGGTGAAGGATAAATACCCGGGTGGAAACGCATGGCTCGGCTCTGTACACTGGAGGTGTCACTCTGAAGCCGGTGAGTGGCCTGTTTCCTTCCACGGCACAAGCATTGAAGGCGCTAAAGGAATCGCAAGATCACACTACAGAGCAGGTGGCCGTATGGCATACGGGCGCGGCATTTATTCAACTCCTGATATTAAAATTGCAGAGCAATACGCATTTGGCAAAAGATTCACATCCAAGAAAACCGGGAAGGTTTACGAGGTCATCATGCAGAATCGAATAAATCCAAACAAACGGAAGATTATCAGCGAGAAAAACTTCTGGCTCATCCCTGTTCCTGATTGCAGCCCTGAAGAGCAGAAGCAGATTGTGGAGAGTTCAATCCGTCCTTATGGCATTCTCATTAAAGAAGTGACTCAGTAATAATCACATTACTGTTACTGATTCTAACTGATTTGTATGAGGGTTAAATGTTTCTACCCATTTTGGTGTGTGTAGAGAAAACAGTGTAGGTGGTTTTGGTGGATATGTTTATTTTGAATGGTAAATTTGTAAAAATTTTCAATTCACGATCCTGTATTGATGATCAAATTCTCCCACCTGTTTTGATAGTTTAAATTTAATTTAAAATTGTTAACATTTAAATGGTAAAAATAAAATCAAGTATCATTGTTCTCAATAACCATTCTCAATAAACTGGGAAGTGGCTCTAATGGGGAAAAGTTTGAACATTATATCTGGAAGCTTGGTGTCATTGTGCATGCAGGTGTATTGGTGTTTAGATATTATATTAGATATATCTGATATTTGTGGTCTCAGTTGTAGATATATAGAAACGTAACTTCTAAAGTAAGTACTCAAGTAAATTATTACTACAGTAGCCATACTTGAGTGTGTGTGTTTTATACTTTTTCACCCACTGGAATTTACTGATGTAGGGTGGGTTTCCAGAAACTTTTGTACCACCAATTATGTCATTATGTCATTTTTAAGAACACTCTTTAATTAGTGAGAGTATAATTACCTTCATATATACTTTCTGTTTTTACTTTCATTCCTGTAGTGCATTCTGTAGTACATTCTATACAGTAAAGAGTAACCATGTTGGTGTTTTGTAATGGAATGTTGGTTTATGTATAAAAATCAAAGACAAAATGTTAAATCTGGTGGGTTTCATTTGTCTGTGTAATGCAAAAGCAAATAAAACTTTACCACAGTCTGGATAGCTTTTCTGTTTCATCGTGTGCTGCAATAAAAGACCTTGGTGTGAATATTGACTTCAGTCTTTCATTTGAAGATCATGTAGATAATATTTCTAGGATAGCTTTCTTTCATCTAGTAAGAATCCATATTAGATTCAGAAGATCACATCACTCCTATCTTATCCACACTGCATTGGCTCCCAATCAAATTTCGTATTGATTATAAAATACTACTATTGACCTATAAAGCACCGAATGGTCTCACGTCACAGTACCTGAGTGAGAACGTCTGTTTTTTATGATCTGTCACGCCTACTTTGATCAGAAATTGCAGGCTATTTGATGGTACCTTGAATACTGAAGGCTACAGAAGGGGTAGAGCTTTCTCTTACAAAGCCCCACAGTTATGGAACAGCCTTCCACTTAGTGTTCGGGGCTCAGACACAGTCTCAGTGTTTAAGTCTAGGCTGAAAACATATTTGTTTAGTCAAGCCTTTTGTGAATAGTTTTTTCTTAGATACAGAAGCAGGTCTGGAGGGTTTCACAGGCATAGAGTGTTGTGGTGAACTCGGATGTTTGGATGCTGTCGCCCATTGGGATTGCTGGGGATGGTGCCACTTGGGAACCTTGGAGATGGCTTGGTGATGTCATATGGGGAGTTGTGCTATGATGGTATTGGGATCGTGATTGCTGTAGTGGCTTTGGAGCTGCAGTTGCTGTGAGCAGTTTTGTACTCAGGACTCCATCAGTGGACAGTGGATAGATTTTAACCAGCCGGACTTCTTGCGAAACCTGTGATGAATTTATTGGTTGCACAATTGCACTATTTGTGCATATAGTACACAATAATAGAAGGGATTTATTTATAATTGGACTATCTGTTGCACCCAGATGAGGATGGGTTCCCTTTTGAGTCTGGTTCCTCTCAAGGTTTCTTCCTCATATCATCTCAGGGAGTTTTTCCTTGCCACCGTTGCCACTGGCTTGCTCATCAGGGATAAATTCACAGTGAATTCAAATATTTACAATATATTTTTGTGAATCTATTTCTGTAAAGCTGCTTTGTGATAATGTCCATTGTTAAAAGCACTATACAAATAAAATTGAATTCAATTGATTGTGAGTTAGAGCTGATTTGAGTTAGAGTATATATGAGTTATCGTAGATGTGAGTTATAGATGATGTGATTTAGAGATTATTTGAGTTATAGTAGATGTGAGTTAGAAATGTGAGTTAGAGCTGATGTGAGTTAGAGCTTATGTTTTAGAGTAGATATGAGTTATAATAGAGGTAAGTTATAGACGTTGGGAGCTATAGTATATGTGAGTTGTAGTAGATGTGAGTTAGAGTTGATAAGTCAGAGTTGATGTGAATTAGACTAGATGTGAGAGTTGATGTGAGTTATTGTAGATGTGAGTTAGAGCTGATGAGTTAGAGTATATATGAGTTATCATAGATGTGAGTTATAGATGATGTGATTTAGAGATGATTTGAGTTATAGTAGATGTGAGTTAGAGTTGATGTGAGTTATAGTTGATGTGAGTTATAGTAGATGTGAGTTAGAGTTGATGTGAGTTAGAGTTGATGTGAGTTAGAGCTTATGTTTTAGAGTAGATGTGAGTTATAATAGATGTGAGTTAGAGACGTTGGGAGTTATAGTATATGTGAGTTAGTATATGTGTAGTAGATGTGAGTTAGAGTTGATAAGTCAGAGTTGATGTGAGTTAGAGTAGATGTGAATTAGACTAGATGTGAGTTAGAGTTGATGTGAGTGAGAGTTGATGTGAGTTAGAGCTGATGTGAGATGGAGATGTGAGTTATAGTAGATGTGAGTTAGAGCTGAGGTGAGTTAGAGCTTATGTTTTACAGTATATGTGAGTTATAATAGATGTGAGTTAGAGACGTTGTGAGTTATAGTTGATGTGAGTTAGAGCCGATGTGGGTTAGATTTGATGTGAGTTAGAGTAGAGTAGATGTAGGTTAGAATTGATGTGAGTTAGAGTAGAGTTAATGTGAGTTAGAGTATATATGAGTTAGAGCTGATGTGAGTTATAGCTGATGTGAGTTAGAGTTGATGTGAGTTCTAGCTGATGTGAGTTATAGATGTGAGTTAGAGATGATGTGAGTTAGAGTACATATGAGTTAGAGCTGATGATTTAGACTAGATGTGAGTTAGAGCTGATGTGAGTTAGAGCTGATGTGAGTTAGAGTATATATGAGTTAGAGCTGATGAGTTAGAGTAGATGTGAGTTAAAGTTAATGCGAGTTAGAGTCGATGCAAGTTAGAGTTGATGTGAATTGGCAGTGGCCCTCATGTGCCATGGCTGGCACTTGTCCTCTGAGCTAAGCGGGAATAAAGGCGCTGTGTCTATGGGCCCAACATGTATCGTTCCAGCATGACAAATAATTGTTTTACTCAGGCGTTTGGCTGGACGTCAATTTGGACTTGAACTGGCCAGCCATTGAGACATACTCGTGGACAGCAGAGAGAGTGGTATCAGCAGCTGACGCTTCTGTGAGTTCCTCCAAGGACACAGAAGCCATAGGTGGTGCATGTTCAAGATGGATGAGGTCGTGACAGGAGACAATGGGTGATGACTTGGAATGGGACAACAAAACAGCTACTATGTTATCTCTCCCTAATATGAATTGTATTGTGAAGTTATACTGCTGGAGGCAGTCTGTCCAGCAAAACACGCGTAGGGGTTTGTGGCCAGACCCAGACATGGAAATAAGTGCGACAAGGGCTTGATGGTCAGTTTGAAGGGTGAATTTTTCGGCTGTAAAGGTAGGCATGCCAGCGCTCATGGGCCCATACACAAGCCAGAGCCTCTCTCTCTCGAGCTGAATACTTCTGTTCTGTCAGACTGAATGCAAGGGAAGGAAAAGCCACAGGCCCTTCAATGCCATTCTGGAGTTCTGAAAGAACAGACCCAGCAGCCATAGCTGAAGCATCACAAGTGACCAGTGTATGGTAGTCAAGACTAAAGTTGGCCAAGACAGGGGGACTAGTCAATTGCTCCTTGAATGTGCGCACAGCTTCAGAACAGGCCGAAGACAAGGTCTAGGGGGCATCATTTTTTAGTAGCTGGTGGAGAGGGTATGTAATAGTAGAATAGCGAAGGAATACTGAAGCAGGAAACGCATGCAGTATGTTGTCATCCCCAGAAACGAGGCAACTTGCAGACGGTAGTGATCAGGAAAGACTGCTTTTTTGACAGTCCATAAGTCCACACAGACTCTCAGGCTGGCAGATTTTTTTTCTTTGCTACAGTTAGATTAGATACCCACAGGGAGGCTTTCACAGGTTCAATGATGCCCTTTGCCTGCAGTTTGACAAGATCTGCCATGACTTTCTCACGCAATGCCAATGGAATGCAGCAAAGTGGCTGAATTATTGGTTTCACTGTGGGGTCCAAGAGAGGTTGGTGTGCAACTAAGCGCCCAAGGCCATCAAACAGTGTCGGCCATTCACTAGGAGGAACTGACAATCAGAATTTGAGCCCCTTTGTTGTCCAGCAGAGAAAAGTCCAGGCTCAAAAACAGGTCGAGTCCTAGGATGTTGCTGCTGCAGCATGTAACATGAAATGGCAACTGGGGAAGAGCTTTGTTGCCGTACTGGACAGGCACATATATGAGACCAATAACATTGATTTCCGGACTTCCCTATCCAAACAAATTCAGAGTGGGTGGTTGGAGGAGCAAATGTGACAGGAAGCATTCATAAGTGGCCATGATGAGTAGTGAGACTTTAGCCCGTGTCCAGTAAGATGGGAATACAAGAGTCTGCTACATAGAAAAACCTGTTTAATTAGCATTAAATGAATGATAGTGGGGGTGGCAGCATTAGCACATGGGTTTCGTTGTGTAGGAGCTTGAACTGGAGCAGACCGCCACCATTTACCATTTTGCAAAGTGGTTAAGCTTTTGATAACAACAACAGGTTTGCCCCCACACCAGCCAGTCAGGGGAATGTGCAGAGTTTCTAGGGGAGCCACAATTTCCACATCTTAGCTGAACTTGAGTGTGTGTATATTGTATGTCTCGTCCCTGTGAATGTGTCTGCATTCTTTATCATGTCTCCGCTGCTTACCCTTGGTTCATGTGCAGTTTAGCAGCGCACTGGGTGGCAGACTTGAAATGAGAGGCAATAATTACAGCTTTATCTAGTGAGATCATCATCTTCCAATAACAGCTCCTCTCAAATGAGTGTATGATTTGTCTTATCAATTAACTGGTCTCGTATCATTTCTTCTGATAAAGTACCAAAAACGCATGGTTTTGTTAGCCCTCTCAAGTCAGCAACATACTGAGCAATTGACTCACCTGCATACTGTTTACACTGTTTGAACTGCAGCCATTTAAGCAGAACACTGTTTTTTTGCAAAGCGTCATCATCGTAGCTGAGCTGTGTAATCGTCCGCATCTCCCAGCATGCGCTAAACGCGCTGTCCTTCAGCACCAAGACAGTGAAGGAGTATGGCCATTTTCCTCTTCGTTGCGACAGCATTGAGGCCCATTGCTAGCAGGTACATTTCATAGGATGTTTGCCATTGCTCCCGCGGGATCACAGGTTCTCCTGGACGGGGCAAAAAAGGGCTCGGAGTCGGTAACGACAACGTGGAAAAATCATCCGCCATCCTTGTCACCAAATGTCATATCCGTAAAGACGACTCATACTCAAGCTTATGTTTCTTTTGTTCAACCTTCACACCACACTGAACAGACAGAATTAAAAAACAATTGAGTGTCAACGTCACTCCCCGTTATCCAAAACCTTTAAATATCTTTTATCAATGTAATGAACACATTGCCTTAATGAGAACATTAGATTATAAGTGTTTCTAGGTATGCAACAATCAACATATGATTTATCATTCAACTTTAATAAATATTTCATTTTTTTTATGGTCTGTTATTCATATATACTGTTTATTAATGTATATTAATATATAATGTGAGTTGCAACATAAGATCATTGTGTGTGTGTCAGATGGAGGAAAATTTCTTTATTGTCGCATGTTTATGGGCGTGATAAAATATTACAGAGAGACATGAAAACTGGACACAGAACCTGCACAAGCACAAGCACAAGAGTAAGTGAGAGCTTACAGATAAATGTATATTTTTCTAAATATTTTATTTTCCTGTCAAATGAAACCTGATATTTATAAAATATTAAACTGATAATTTATGCATTTTTATTTCAAAATGACTTTCAATTAAGAGAATAATCAGTGTGATAACATTGCATCGATTTTAAAATATTACTCCTAACCTATAAAGCATTAAACGGTCTCGCTCCGCAGTATTTAAGCGATATGTTAGTACCTTACGTTCCGCCGCGCCTACTTCGCTCTAAGGATGCAGGCTGTCTATCAGTACCACGCATTGCCAAAACCACGGCAGGGGGCAGAGCTTTCTCTTACCAAGCCCCAAAATTATGGAATAGTCTCCCAGTTAATGTACGTGAAGCAGACACGGTCTCAGTGTTTAAGTCGAGGTTGAAGACTTATTTATTTAACCTAGCATTTAGCGACTAGTGTTTTAGACAAAGGAGTAGATCTGGGGGACTCGTGGATGTTGAGTGTTATGGTGATCTGGTGTGTTTGGATGCTGTCTTCCTCACTCTCGTTAGTCACTCAGGTTTGTGACGGCAGAGTGACTGTATGCCTTACATATCAGAGATCTCTCACGTCTGTGTTTCCCCCTGGTTCTCCTTTTAGTTATGCTGTTATAGCTAGTCCTGCCGGAGTCCCCTGCACTCCTCATTAAGTTTTATCTCCACACGGTGACTGTGAGAGTACCTAACCACTTTCCTTCTCTTTCTGCCGAGCTACACTCCTGAGCTGCCGGTGATCCAGACCCCCCTACGCTCTGGACCAGATGAGCATCACTCCTGAGCTGCTGGTAATCCAGACCTCCCCCCCCTTGACTCTGGACCTGTCCACCGGCGATGCTTCACACTGCCACGAAGACGCTTCAGCTGTTTTCTATGGACTACACAAACGCACATTGTACACACACACGCGCACTACAGTGTAAACCCATATGAGGATGGGTTCTCTGTTGAGTCTGGTTCCTCTCAAGGTTTCTTCCTATCACCATCTCAGGGAGTTTTTCCTTGCCACCATCGCCCTGCTTGCTCATCAGAGACGTCACACACACACACTTCACTGCTTTGAGACAATGACCTTTGTAAAAAAAGCGCTATACAAATAAAAATGTGCGTGCGAGAGAGAGAGAGAGAGAGAGACAGAGAGAAAGAGAGAAACAAAACTGAAAGTACATATCAGTAACTTTGATATTATAATATTCAGATAGCCACACTATTTGCTAACTGTTTTCTTTAATTAGTATCGCACATGCCTTCAATCTTGTAATCAGTCATTCAGCTTGTTTAAATGGAGAAATGTGTTCACTCTGCTGTTTGGTGTCATCGTGTGCACCACACTGAACATGGACCAGAGAAAGCAAAGGAGACTGTTGTCTGAGGAGATCAGAAAGAAAATTATAGACAAGCATGTTAAAGGCATAGGCTATAAGACCATCTCCAAGCAGCTTGATGTTCCTGTGTCTAGAGTTACAAATATTATTAAGAAGTTTAATGTCCATGGGACTGTAGCCAACCTCCCTGGAAGCGGCTGTGAGAGGAAAATCATTCCCAGATTGAACAGAAGGATAGTGCAAAGGTAGACAAAGAGCCAAGAAAAACTTCCAAAGAGATACAAGCTGAACTCCAAGGTCAAGGTACATCAGTGTCTGATCGCACCATCCGTTGCTTTTTGAGCGACAATGGGCTCAATGGAAGAAGACCCAGGAGGACTCTACTGTTGACAGAAAAACATAAAAAAGCCAGACTGGAAATTTATTTTGACAAGCCACAATGCTTCTGGGAGAAGGTCCTTTGGACAGATGAGACAAAACTGGAGCTTTTTGGAAACAGCTCTATGTTCACAGACAAAAAAATTAAGCTTTCAAAGAAAAGAACACCATACCAAGATGGCGGCACAGCAGTAGCACGCAGCGGCCACTCAGGATACAAAATGGTGCTTTTTTCATCCTTAGGCTGACAGCACATGGACATCGGAGCTACCGGTGTTCGTGTTTACCACCGCCAGACACTCATAAACCTCAAACACTACAATACAGCCTCTCTGCAAGATGATCTGTTGGAGAAGCTACGCAATCTCGGCTTGCTGCGGGGACCAGGCCTCCAGCCCTCGGCATCGCCCGATGCCGGGGCCTGGGGGAGGGGACGTCGCAAGCGGTGCGCGAGAAAGCAGAAGCGCGGCAAGAGGGCGGGGGTTCGTGCTAGGCTAAAAACAAACCCTAGCCGGCTGGCTCTCCCGTCCATCCTGCTCTCCAATGTCTGCTCCCTGGGTAATAAACTGGACTACATCCGACTCCAGCAAGCTACGCGGCGTGAGTTTAGAGACTGCTGCGTCTTTGTTTTCACGGAGACGTGGCTCAGCGACAGAGTTCCGGACGCCGCCATTCAGCTAGACGGGCTAGCCTCGTTTCTGTGCGGTAAGGCTCGCGGCGGCGGCTTGTGTGTTTACATCAACACGGAATGGTGCAAGAACTCTGTGCTAGTCTCTAGTTACTGCTCATCGCTGGTGGAGTTTATGACTGTTAGATGTAGACCTTTTTATTTACCACAGGAATTCACTACTGTTTTCATAATCGGTGTCTACATTCCCCCCAGTGCTAACGCTAATGCTAAGGAGGCGCTCTGTGAACTGTATGGGGCTATTAGCGAGCTGCAGAATTCACACCCTGACGGACTGTTTATTGTTGCCGGAGATTTCAACCATGCAAATCTCAAGTCAGTGCTCCCTAAATTCCATCAGCATGTGGACTTTGCAACGAGAGGGAAAAACGTGCTGGACCTTGTTTACACAAACATCCCCGGCGCGTACCGTGCGGAGCCCCGCCCCCACCTCGGCTACTCAGACCACATCTCTGTTATGCTAATGCCAGCATACAGACCGCTAGTCAGACGCTCCAAACCGGTTCTGAAGCAGGTGAAAACCTGGCCAGCAGGAGCCATCTCTTCTCTTCAGGACTGTTTTGAACACACTGACTGGCACATGTTCAGGGAAGCGGCAACTGACGGCGACTTCACTGACTTGGAGGAATACGCGACATCAGTGACCAGCTATATTAGCAAGTGCATTGATGACGTCACCGCCTCCAAGACCATCACTTCACGCTCCAACTAGAAGCTGTGGATGACTGCAGAGGTGCATGCGCTACTGAGGACTCGAGACTCCGCCTTCAGAGCAGGCGATAAGGTGGCCCTAAGAACAGCAAGGGCCAAACTGTCCCGGGCCATCAGAGAGGTGAAGCGCGCACACGCTCAGAGAATCCACGACCACTTCAAGACCAGCAGAGACACCCGGCGCATGTGGCAGGGCATCCAGAACATCACAAACTACAGGTCATCACCATCTGCCTGTGACAGTGATGCCTCCCTCCCAGATGCGCTGAACGACTTCTACACTCAGTTCGAGGCACAGAACGGCGTGACGGCAAGGAAGACCACCCCTTCTCCCAGTGACCAGGTGCTGCATCTAACCACGGCTGACGTGAGGAATACTCTACACAGAGTCAACCCACGGAAGGCTGCTGGACCAGACAACATTCCTGGCAGGGTGCTCAGGGGATGTGCAGACCAGTTAGCAGATGTTTTCACGGACATCTTCAACACCTCTCTGTGCAGCACCATTGTCCCGACCTGCTTCAAGGCCACCACCATCGTCCCCGTGCCAAAGAAGTCTTCAGTGTCCTGCCTCAATGACTACCGTCCCGTTGCACTTACACCCATCATCATGAAGTGCTTCGAGAGGCTCATCATGAGGCACGTCAAGACCCTGCTGCCTCCCTCACTGGACCCCCTGCAATTCGCTTACCGCCCCAACCTCTCAACAGATGAGGCCATCACCACCACCCTCCATCTGGCCCTCACCCACCTGGACAATAAAGACACTTATGTTAGAATGCTGTTCATAGACTTCAGTTCAGCATTCAACACAATCATTCCTCAGCACTTGATCGGAAAGCTGAACCTGCTGGGCCTGAACACCTCCCTCTGCAACTGGATCCTGGACTTCCTGACTGGGAGACCTCAGTCAGTCCGGATCGGGAACACCATCTCCAACACCACCACACTGAGCACTGGGGCCCCACAGGGCTGTGTGTTCAGTCCATTGCTGTTCACTCTGCTGACTCACGACTGTGTAGCAATGCACAGCTCGAATCACATCATCAAGTTTGCCGATGACACGACCGTGGTGGGTCTCATCAGCAAGAACGACGAGTCAGCATACAGAGAGGACGTGCATCGGCTAACGGACTGGTGCAAAGCCAACAACCTGTCTCTGAATGTGGACAAAACTAAAGAGATGGTTGTTGACTTCAGAAGAGCACAGAATGACCACTCTCCGCTGAACATCGACGGCTCCTCCGTGGAGATCGTCAAGAGCACCAAGTTTCTTGGTGTTCACCTGGCGGAGAACCTCACCTGGTCGCTCAACACCAGCTCCATAACAAAGAAAGCCCAGCAGCGCCTGTACTTTCTGCGAAGGCTGAGGAAAGAACATCTTCCACCCTCCATCCTCACCACGTTCTACAGAGGGACTATCGAGAGCATCCTGAGCAGCTGCATCACTGCCTGGTTTGGGAATTGCACTGTTTCAGATCGCAAGACCCTGCAGCGGATAGTGAGGACAGCTGAGAAGATCATCGGGGTCTCTCTTCCCTCCATCACAGACATTTACACCTCTCGCTGCATCCGCAAAGCCACCAGCATTGTGGATGATCCCACACACCCCTCACACACACTCTTCACCCTCCTGCCGTCTGGAAAACGGTACCGAAGCATTCGGGCCCTCACAACCAGACTGTGCAACAGTTTCTTCCCTCATGCCATCAGACTCCTAAATACCTAGAACTGGACTGAAGGAACACACACACCTACACACACACATACATATACACACACACATATATACACACACATATATATACACACACAACTGAACTGGTCCAAAGGAACTCACGCATACATACATACATATATATACACACAACGGAACATCCTCTATGCACATGCACTGCACATGTTTTGCACATGTTTTATTATTGCTGCTACTTCTATGTTTACACTGTTTACACTACCTCAGCTGTAATATTTGCACTACTGTCACTTTATCACTTTCAACAGGACTGTGTACTGGTCAGCGTCGTAGTTATGTACTGTCTGTTCTGTCTTGTGCTGTCTGCACATGTTTGCACTTGTGCACTTTACGTTTAATTTATGTAATTTATGTAGTCCCCGTAGTTCTGTGTTGTTCTGTGTTGTCTTATGTGGCACCTTGGTCCTGGAGAAATGTTGTTTCGTTTCACTGTGTACTTGTATATGGCTGAAATGACAATAAACTCCACTTGACTTGACTTGACTTGACTCGACCTACTGTGAAACATGGAGGAGGCTCAGTTATGTTTTGGGTCTACTTTGCTGCGTCTGGCACAGGGGGCCTTGAATCTGTGCAGGGCACAATGAAATCTCAAGACGATCAAGGCATTCTGGAGCGAAACGTACTGCCCAGTGTCAGAAAGCTCTGTCTCAGTCACGGGTCATGAGGCCTCCAACATGATAAAGACCCAAAACCCACAGTAAAAGCATGCAAAAATGGCTAAGAACAAAACAATGGACTATTCTGAAGTGGCCTTCCGTGAGCCCTGATCTGAATCCTATCGAACATCTATGGAATCTGTGGAGCTGAAACATGCAGTCTGGAGAAGACACACTTCAACCCTGAGACAGCTGGAGCAGTTTGCTCAGGAAGATTGGGACAAACTACCTGTTGACAGGTGCAGAAGTCTCACTGAGAGCTACAGATACTCTAAAGGTTGTGCAATTAAATATTAGGTTAAGGGTCCCATCATTTTTGTCCATGCCATTTTCATTTGTTTTATCACTTAAAATATTCTGTTCAATCAAAAATCAAAAGCAAAGTCTGATTTTTATTAAATATGAAATAAACTATGATGGATGCCAATTAACTTTGTCAGTTTCAAGCTATTTCAGAAAAAATTGTTGGTTCTTCTTTTTTCATAGAAGGAAACAACAAATTTGTTCACGTCTGTAATTGTGACCAGGTTGCCTTGCATAGAGAACACACAGCCACACACACACACACATACACACACAGGAGAAACATATAAACGTGTCCGTGTCACAGTGTGAGATTTATGGTTTAAATCTTCAGCTATGAGGTTTATATTAAGGGTGGAGACAGGATTCGAACCCCCAACCCCAGAGGTGCGAGGCAAACTAAACCACCGTGCTCCCTGCTCGAAGTATATTTTAATATATTTGTATTTGAGGCATTAGTAAGGAGAAGGATTAGACTTGTTGGCAGCGAAGGTTTCCCCATCAACACCATTGGCATGTAGTTTGACTTGTTCTGTTCTAAGAGAGAACTGAAAGCGGAATAAAATTGAGATCCTATGAAATAATTGAGAAAAAAAATCTCACAGCAAACAGACTGGAGTTAAAAGCTGAAATCAGAATGAGGTTGTGTAGATTACAGCTCCACACACAGCCAGAGCTCAATGATATATCACTGGTGTTTCTGCTTCAGTCTCGTCCTTCACATCTCAGCAGTCCCGAGCTCGGCTTATGAGCTTCTACGAGCAAGAAAACCAAAAAGGTTTACGAGGTCATCATGCAGAACTGAATAAATCCAAAAAAACCCAGAAGATTACAGCTAAACCTCATTCCTAGCTCATCCCCGTTCCTGAGGGCAGCACAGCAGAGCAGGAGAAGCAGATTGTGGAGAGTTCAATCCGTCCTTACGGCATTCTCATTAAAGAAGTGACTCAGTAATAATCACATTACTGTTAATGATTATAACTGATTGAACATGTTTAAACATTTCTCCACTTTCACTCTACTGAAAACAGTTTGGGTGGTTTTAGTGAAGGTCTTTATTCTATTTGGTTTTTTTTTTGTTGTTTTTTTTGTTTGTTTGGTTTTTGTTATTCTTAATTTTTTTTAGATAAAAGAAATTTTGATCTAATTAGATTTAACTTTTGCATTAAATTTATAATTTATAATAAATTATACCTTACATTTACAGCATTTAGCAGACCTTATCCTTATCCACAGCAACTAACAAAAGTGCTTTGTAGCCTCCATCAAAACTGTCCTCAAGCTAGGCCACTAGGTCAGGGAATGAAAAGAATGAAAAGAAAACACATGCAGGTCACAGAATTTTGAAGTGATTAAAAAAGTGCTACTTGCTGAAGAGGTTTAATGTTTAGTCACCATGTGAAGACAGTGACTCAGCTGATCTCCAGCCAGGGGATGTTCATTCACCACCTGGGTTCAGCACAGAGAAGAGTTCTTCCTTGTACCCTGAGAGGTTGAAGACAAGTCATGCAGCTGCATTCTGGATCAGTTTGGGGGTCGGATGGTGCGCAGAGGAAGAGCTGCCAGGAGCAAGGTGCAGTAGTGCCCCCCCCACTCTCACACGTTCACTCAGGTTTGTCGACGGTGGAGTGGCTGGCTGCCTTATGTCCCAGGGTGCCCTCATGTCTGTGTTAGCTTCTGGCTCTCCCTTTCAGTTATGCTGTCATAGCTAGTCTTGCCGGAGTCCCTGCTTGCACTCTGCATGCAAAGTACATCGTGCTTAACCATTAGAGGACAAAAGCTCACCTAACAATCTCTTCCTTTCTCTCCATCTCTCTCTCTCTCCCTCACTCTCTGTCGAGCTACACATGCTACTTCTGAGATGCCAGTGATGCCAGTGATCCTGACCCCTTCTGCTCCTCCTCGCTGCCTGACCCATCCTGATGCCCTACTTCTGGTTGGAGTTCTCATCGGTTGAGTTCGCTCGCTGCTGCTGGGGGTGGCCCCATATGGACTGCCTGAAGAACTGTTTGGATTGCTGGGGATGGTGCCACCTGGGGGCTGTGGAGATGGCTTGGGGATCACATATGGGGAGCTGTACTGTAATGGCTTGGGACTGCGATTGCTGTAGTGGCTTTGGGGCTGCAGTTGCCACGAGCAGCTTCGTACTCAGGACTCCATCAGTGGACAGTGGATAGATTTTAACCAGCCGGACCTCTTGCAAATACTGTGATGAATTTATTGGTTGCACAATTGCACTATTTGTCCATATAGTACACAATAGAAGGGATTTATTTATAATTGCACTATCCGTTGCACCCAGATGAGGATGGGTTCCCTTTTGAGCCTGGTTCCTCTCAAGGTTTCTTCCTCATATCATCTCGGGGAGTTTTTCCTTGCCACCGTCGCCACTGGCTTGCTCATTAGGGATAAATTCACAGTGATAAATTTAAATATTTACAATATATTTTTGTGAATCCATTTATTTCTGTAAAGCTGCTTTGTGACAATGTCCATTGTTAAAAGCGCTATACAAATAAAATTGAATTGAATTGAATTGAGTAGTCCAGTTCCAAAATGCCTGAGACCTGAACAAGCACCTGAGTGGCCTCCGTGGAGAGAAATGTCCTCCTGAAACTCCTGATGCTGTAAAGAAGAAACCTGCATGAGAGTCAGTTTAGCAATGTGAGAATGGATCAGAAGGACAGAAGAATTGCTGGTTGTTCAGAACTACACTAAGATAGAACTCCTCAGTTTTGTCCAGGAGGATCACAAAATCATGACGTGGAGCTTCAGGGACCTACAGCAGCTGAGTCTTACTGGGATTTAGTTTCAGCTGATGAACTCACAAACTACTGTTGATATACATCTGGATCTCCTGTTGACTCTTCTTGTTTTCTAATATCTTTCCCCAGAGATCTGTACCATACTGACACTGGTGTTAGATGTTTGTAATACAGACAATATAATGATCTTAGCTAAACTCTGCTGTCTGCTCCATCCAGTGTGTTTATTACATTCACCTGTCACACAGTTCACACAGTTCAGGAGATGATGCTGGATGCACTGAAGAAGAACATCAACCAGGACACCAGATCTCTGGTCAGACTCACATGCAGAACTGTTTAGTGGAGTCTTGTAGGACAGACCAGAGAATCTAATTCTACCTAGGGTTTCCAAGCCATATTGTGACCTGGCAGAGATACAAGACCTGACCCCACCTGATCTCACCTGCCCCCACCTGACCCCATGGAGATATTGAAAACAGAGTACACAGCCAAAGCAAACTGAGTTTACTCAGCGTTCCTTGTTATCCATTGATTCCGTCTTTATTCTTAAACACGATGGACTCTTTAATTCTGTGTAGAGTTAAATGAAACCCAATTGAGAAAGGAGATATTCCCTACTGCTGGGGCCTATACCTGGTTTAGGTGGCTAGCCAGGTAAGTTTCAGTTTAGTTTGTGCCAACCCTGGTTATTAGGCACCATGAAAGTGGCTTGGCTTTTACCGGTGTTCATCACCATAGTAACTTACACTCCATGGCTAACCTGCTCCGGGGCAGGTTATGTTCTGGGTAAGGATCTCAAACCGAAATTGGACCAATCACCTGTGAGCAATGTGACATATAAGTGATGCATCTAATTCAGCTTAGTGTCTGTTGCAATGGCTTCACCATATCTTTGTAATCTTGTGGACATTTCAGCACAAATTGTAAGAAGAGCACTTCACAGAGAAAGAACTCCAAATAGATCTTAAATGGTTTTATTGGTTTTCATGTGGCTAGAGAGAGAGAGAGAAAAAGCTGCATTAATAAATATTCATACTCTTCATATTAAAATGTTGCATGATTAAATAAGTTCAGATACGGAGATCTGTTTTTCCAGCTGTTCAATCTCCAATTTAATTTTTTTTTTTTTTTGGATCCTCTTTAACTCACAATCCAGCTCTTTTAATGTGCAGTTTAGTTCCAGGGTCCTTTTATAAAGGGTCCTGACAGAGTCTGTTTCCACCTGAACAAATAAATATAATCATTACAAGTTTTCTGTAGGGTAATCAAATTTCAGAAAGTGGCATGTACAAACACAGGACTGACTGTAATTTATGGAAAGGGATTAAAGCATTACCTTGTTCACATTCCTTCTGTGACCCATGGAGGCAGAGGCTTCAGTTTCTGGGGCAAGTTGTGAAAAATCTTACAATAAAAGTGTAAGAGCCAGAAACTTAAAATAAAGGTTCAGATTCAAATGTGTGCCATAATGAATAACTCAGTGCATTTACCCCTGCAACTCTCTCAGAGCACACAGATAGTGCATCTTTTTCATTTGCTTCACACTAATAAATAAAAATAAGACCATGTAAAGGATATCTTTTATAAGGCAGGTTGTGTTCAACCACTGTGTACTGTCTGCTGCATACTGACCTGTGTGTGTGTGTGTGTGTGTGTGCGCGCCTGTGTGTGTGTGTGTGTGTGTGCTGGCTTTGACAGAGTCACTGCATTTCCTTCAACTGCAGAACATGCAGTCAGCCATATTTATTTATTTAAGGTTTTATTCTCACAGCCTTCTTATATGCAGCATCTTTCTCATTTATAACACTTTATTTTTTATTATTTTTATAAATAAAGTTTTACTTTATTTATCATTACTAAAGATGAATTTTCACTGATGACTGTCATAAAATACCTTTCAGTAATTAATAATCAAATCGTCATAAGCAAATCCCTTAACTCTGAACACACACTGTTCCACGTCACGGTTCTCCGGCTCTCCACCCCCTGACCTGTGTGCAGTGTGGGGTGTTGAAGAAGAATCACTCCCCTTGTACTTGTACTCTTGTACTCTTTGCACTATTGTCACTAGGTTCACTTTAAACAGAACTGCGTGCTGGTCGGCGCTGCACTGAGATTTACTGCGCCCATCGTCTGTCCCAGTAGTCACTGTACTGTCTTGTACTGTCTTGTGCTGTCTGTTTGCACTTGTGCACATTATGTATAATTTATGTAGTCCCTTGTAGTTCTGTGTTGTTCTGTGTTGTCTTATGTGGCACCTTGGTCCTGGAGGAACGTTGTTTCGTTTCACTATGTACTTGTATATGGCTGAAATGACAATAAACTCCACTTGAACTTGAACCTGAACTTGAACCTGTGTATGCATAAACAGCTCCTGTGTGAGAAGGTGCGGACTAGATGATTCTTATCAGGTAAAAGGTAAAAGTCCATTAGCTTCAAATAAGTCACACTGTTTCCCTGAAATCACAGACAGCAACTCTTAATAAAAGCATATTGGTGTTTCTCAGCGTTCAGTCTCAGCACAGATGTGAGTGAGCCATGCCGGGGATGGACAGAGATATTCTGCTGGAGGCTCTCTCTGCTCTCACTGACTGTACAGTGAGACCTTCCACTGAACGGAATTGCCATGTGAGTGGTGCTGAGCTCACTACTGAAAATTTCCTTCAAGTAGTACTTGGGACAACATTATTCAAGGATGCACTGAGCTCACTGTCTTCATGGATGAGCTTTTTGTCACTAACTGGTAATCGGACCAGGGGCAACAGTCAAAATCCTGCATTACGGAATAAGTTGTTCGTGGACATGGACAACTTCCTTGAGCCACAGTATGATTTTGATTTCCGAAACTTCAGAGGTCCCGCAGTGTGCTCGCGTGGAGGTGAGCCGTACAGGCGCCCGGTCGGGTGGTACCGCTTCGCCCTGAAGGTGAAGGATAAATACCCGGATGGAAACGCATGGCTCGGCTCTGTACACTGGAGGTGTCACTCTGAAGATGGTGAGTGGCCCGTTTCCTTCCACGGCACGAGCATTGAAGGCGCTGTAGGAATCGCAAGCTCACACTACAGAACTGGTCCAAATAATTTGTATGGGCGCGGCATTTATTCATCTCCTGACATTAAAATTGCAGAGAGTTACACAATGAGCAAAACGTTCACATCCGAGAAAACTGGGAAAACCTACAAAGTCATCATGCAGAACCGAGTTAATCCAAACAAACGGAAGACTTTCAGCAAGAAAGACATCTGGCTCATCCCCGTTCCTGATCGCAGCACAGCAGAGCAGGAGAAGCAGATCGTGGAGAGTTCAATCCGTCCTTACGGCATTCTCATTAAAGAAGTGACTCAGTGTTTTTGGTGGAGGTCTTTATTCTGTTTGTTTGTTTGTTTGTTTGTTTGTTTCTTATTCTTAATTTTTTTTAGATAAAAGAAATTTTGATCTAATTAGATTTAACTTTTGCATTAAATTTATAATTTTATTTCTTCTATTCTTCAAGTATTAAACACACAATTACTTACATGTAGTTTAATTCTGTATAAACTACAGTATACATTTGACCAAATCAAGCCTCTGTTCTGATTTTGTTAAAATTAATTAAACAAAAGTTTGGGGAAATAAAGCAACATGATCACCAATCCCACTGGATATTTACAACATGATAGAGGAAAAAATAAAACAACTATTTTATTTTATGTAAATTTTTAAAAAGGAAACCAATAAAATGTCCTGGAATTGGATTTATTTAAAAGCAGAATTATGATGTTTGTGTTTATAAACGGCACAATTAAGTGTGTTTATATAGAATTGTGTTGGTAGAACTGGCTCTCTATTCCACATTTCTTACTTTCTCTTTCGCTTTATCAGAACCGATGCGTCCAACACCAACCAAACCATTCTCACATTGATACACTCCTGACATTACAATTGCAGAATTACACAATGAGCAATTCAATGCAATTCAATTTTATTTGTATAGCACTTTTCACAAAGCAGCTTTACAGAAATAAATGGATTCAAGAGCTTGGAGCTTTCCTCCGGGTACTCCGCTTTCCTCCCCCAGCCCAAAGACGTGTTGTAGGCTGATCGTCATCTCTAAAGTGTCCGTAGTGTGATTGTGACCTGCGATGGGTTGGCATCCCGTCCATGGTGTCCTTGTGCCCCAAGTCCCCTGGAACAGGCTCCAGGTTCCTCCGACCCTGTGTAGGATAAGCGGTACAGAAAATGGATGGACTTAACAACTAGTCATTGGTTAGAAATGAGAGCTCCTGTGCCTCCATTCACTGGTTTCCTTTTACTGCAGTGAACTGTTTGTTTGGGGAAAAGCTAGAAACAGGGAAATTCATGAAGGTAAAATCATGATAATGATTAAAATGTTCGAAAAGTCAAATTAAAAGTCAAACTAACATGTCTGGGTGTACAAACTTTTCCAAAAATATCTTCTGGTTTTTTGTTTTTTTTTCTTACAAGATTAGTGATTATTTGGTTATCTGCTGCACCTGATGCAGCTCGTCAAGAGCCACAAGGTTTAAACATTTAAAGGAATCAAAGAGAAAAGCTCCCAAACTGAGCTCCTTTATCTCTCTGTTTCATTCCTGATCATTTCCTGACCAATGATTTTTTGTTAAGACCATTAAAAGATTAATATTTTTGCCATTTTGGGCCCAGTTTTTGCCAAGTCTAAGCAAAAATTATTCATAAACTCTATACGTTAGTGATGTATAGTTAGCTGACCTAGTTAGCATAAAACCCCGTTTCACCTCTTTTTATGTTCTGATTAGAATTCCTGAATGCTGAAATCTCAACGGGGTTTGGATGGCAAAGGATATTATACTACCATAGAATTCTATTATTCTTTATAATTTAGCACTATTTTCACATTTAGACAGCTTTATTCTTTATTCAGGTTGCAGTCGGTGTGTAAATTAGATCACAAAATTACTGGATGAAATTTTCAAGAAGGGAGTTTGAGCAGAGTCTGATTATCACAAGAGGAGAGTGTGGAGGTGTAATAACTGAACATGACCAGCAGACGGCGCTGTGTTACACCACTTACACATTTAAAGCACTTTATTCACCAAAATAGCTGAAAGGAAAAGATTATTTAAAAAAAAAAAAAAACGACAAAAAGTAGCTCTCAGCTATACATAATGTGTGATTTAGCAAGCTAGCAAGCTAGCATTAACAGTGAAGTTGATCAACATTTATAAATGAATTAAAATTTCCTCAGAAATCCTGTGAAGTTAGATTTTATTAGCCAAGTAGCCTAAAGTTAGCAGTAAATGCTATGACTATTTGTGAATACAACTTAATATTCCTCAGAAAATCCTTTTGAATTAGTTAAAGTTAGCCAGCTAGCTCACATTAGCATGTCATGTTAGCTACTCTCTAGCTGGCTAAGAAAATCTGTGTATGAAGGCTAAAAACCTCCTACATGAAGACTTTGTAAAATTTCATCACAATAAATGAGTTTTTAAAGGTGAGTTATTTTTATTATATATTACTCCGTTTGTGGTTTAGATATTTTTATTTCTGTTCGTCATTTTAGTGTACAAATGTCATAAATAGATTTTAACCAGGAGGTCATTCAGTGTGTTGGATTTGACAGATGTTCTTTTATTAGATTATATAAATAATAATAATAATAATAATAATAATAATAATAATAATAATAATTTAAATAAATAAATAAATAAAATCAAAATTGGTAAAACACATTAATATATTAAAACAAACCTCTCATTCATATTCTCTAAACATTTCTTGAATGTTATAAATATTTGTCCCTGTTTTTCCTCCCTAAATGTTGTTTTCTGTTTCTGTTAGAAAGATATTTATTTGTAACTAACCAGACTTAAGTTAAATTGTGTTAAATTGTGTTAAATTGAGTTAAATTGTGTTAAATTGTGTACTACTCTCAAAAGTAAAAAGGTTCCTGAACTGTTCCTGCACTAAGGTGGTACTTTTAATTGCACATCTTTCTTTTTCCTGGGAAGGTGAATGTAGTGTACATTAAAGACAAAAACAAAAACCTAGTCATAAATTCAACGCATTTTAAGTTCTTTATTCTAACATAACATACGTAGCCAGAAATAATAAGTCTACCCAGGTGATTCCAGTAATTATTATTTACAGACCCCCAGGGCCATATTCTGAATTCCTGTGTGAATTTGCGGATTTCATCTCTAACCTGGTTGTTTCTTTAGACAAAGCATTAATTGTTGGATACTTTAATATTCATTTTGATAATCCAGAAGCCCCTCTGAGAACAGCAGTTGTGTCCATTCTAGATTCTGTAGGGGTTAATCAGAATGTAATAGGACCCACCCATAGTGGTGGTCACACTCTTGATTTAATACTAACATTCCAATTAAATATAAAAAATATAATCTCATGTCCACAGTCTGAAGCTATCTCAGATCATTACCTCATCTCTTTTAAAATGTGTATTAATCATAATATATGCACCTTGCCACGTCACCATGTCAAACGTACGTTCACGTCAACAACTGCACAGAGTTTTATCAGTAATCTCCCAGATTTATCAACCATGATTGGATCACCGTCTGATCCCGAAGAACTTGACCAGGCAACTGAATGCTTAGAATCAACGTTCTGCAACTCGCTAGATAAGGTAGCTCCACTTAAAAGAAAAATAATTAGGGAGAAAAAGCTAGCACCCTGGTACAGCGATCACACACGAACTTTAAAACAGACCACTCGAAAACTAGAACGTAAATGGCGTCAAACTAACTTGGTAGTATTTCAAACAGCATAGAAGGAGAGCCTTTTGAGCTATAAGAAAGCTCTTAGTGCTGCTAGATCAGTGTATCTCTCCACCCTAATTGAAGATAACAGAAATAATCCTAGATTCTTATTTAATACTGTAGCAAAATTAACTAGGAATAAGACCACAATAGAAACACACACACAATCATTATAGAGCAGCGATGACTTCATGAATTTTTTCAATGCTAAAATTGAAAATATCAGGCTAGAAATTCAGACTATTAATTTAAAACCGGACAGTTCTATAACTAACCCTGTAGATGATAATATGATAATATTAGATAAACAACTACAACGCTTTAGTCCCCTTGAAGAGACTGAACTAATTTCACTAATTTCATCATCAAAATCATCAACCTGTATGCTAGATCCTTTACCTACTTGTTTCCTCAAACAGATAATTCCTGAAACAATCAAACCTCTTTTAAAGATAATCAATTCTTCCCTTAGCATTGGCTATGTACCTAAATCTTTTAAATTAGCAGTTATCAAGCCCCTGATTAAAAAACCTGACCTCAATCCCTGTCAACTGTCCAACTACAGGCCAATATCAAACCTCCCCTTTATTTCCAAGGTCCTTGAAAAGGTTGTAGCACAGCAGCTATGCTCATACTTACATAGGAATAACATTCATGAAATGTATCAGTCAGGATTTAGGCCTCATCATAGCACAGAGACAGGACTGGTAAAAGTTGTAAATGACTTACTACTGGCCTCTGATCAGGGTTGTGTCTCCTTGCTGGTGCTGCTTGACCTTAGTGCAGCTTTTGATACCATTGATCATGCTATTCTCCTCAATAGACTAGAAAATGTAGTAGGCATTAAGGGAACAGCCCTTTCCTGGCTCAGGTCTTATTTGACTGATCGTTATCAGTTTGTAAACGTAAATGGTGACTTCTCTTCTCATGCTAAGGTAAAGTTTGGTGTTCCGCAAGGCTCTGTTTTAGGCCCACTGCTCTTTTCTTTATATATGCTACCTCTGGGCAAAATTATTCGTAAGCATGGTATTAGCTTCCACTGTTACGCTGATGACACACAGTTGTATGTTTCAGCAAAGCCAGATGACAGACACCAGCTTAATAAAGTTGAGGAATGTGTAAAAGACATTAGAAACTGGATGCTTATTAACTTTCACTTACTTAATTCTGACAAGACAGAAGTACTTGTACTAGGACCACATGCAGCTAGAAGTAAGCTTTCTGATTACATATTAACTCTGGATGACCTTTCTGTTTCATCATGTGTCCCAGGGTGCCCTCATGTCTGTGTTAGCTTCTGGCTCTCCCTTTCAGTTATGCTGTCATAGCTAGTCTTGCCGGAGTCCCTGCTTGCACTCTGCATGCAAAGTACATCGTGCTTAACCATTAGAGGACAAAAGCTCACCTAACAATCTCTTCCTTTCTCTCCATCTCTCTCTCTCCCTCACTCTCTGTCGAGCTACACATGCTACTTCTGAGATGCCAGTGATGCCAGTGATCCTGACCCCTTCTGCTCCTCCTCGCTGCCTGACCCATCCTGATGCCCTACTTCTGGTTGGAGTTCTCATCGGTTGAGTTCGCTCGCTGCTGCTGGGGGTGGCCCCATATGGACTGCCTGAAGAACTGTTTGGATTGCTGGGGATGGTGCCACCTGGGGGCTGTGGAGATGGCTTGGGGATCACATATGGGGAGCTGTACTGTAATGGCTTGGGACTGCGATTGCTGTAGTGGCTTTGGGGCTGCAGTTGCCACGAGCAGCTTCGTACTCAGGACTCCATCAGTGGACAGTGGATAGATTTTAACCAGCCGGACCTCTTGCAAATACTGTGATGAATTTATTGGTTGCACAATTGCACTATTTGTCCATATAGTACACAATAGAAGGGATTTATTTATAATTGCACTATCCGTTGCACCCAGATGAGGATGGGTTCCCTTTTGAGCCTGGTTCCTCTCAAGGTTTCTTCCTCATATCATCTCGGGGAGTTTTTCCTTGCCACCGTCGCCACTGGCTTGCTCATTAGGGATAAATTCACAGTGATAAATTTAAATATTTACAATATATTTTTGTGAATCCATTTATTTCTGTAAAGCTGCTTTGTGACAATGTCCATTGTTAAAAGCGCTATACAAATAAAATTGAATTGAATTGAATTGAATTAAAGCTGCTTTGTGATAATGTCCATTGTTAAAAGCACTATACAAATAAAATTGAATTCAATTGATTGTGAGTTAGAGCTGATTTGAGTTAGAGTATATATGAGTTATCGTAGATATGAGTTATAGATGATGTGATTTAGAGATGATTTGAGTTATAGTAGATGTGAGTTAGAAATGTGAGTTAGAGTTGATGTGAGTTATAGTTGATGTGAGTTAGAGCTGATGTGAGTTAGAGCTTATGTTTTAGAGTAGATGTGAGTTATAATAGATGTGAGTTATAGACGTTGTGAGTTATAGTATATGTGAGTTGTAGTAGATGTGAGTTAGAGTTGATAAGTCAGAGTTGATGTGAGTTAGAGTAGATGTGAATTAGACTAGATGTGAGTGAGAGTTGATGTGAGTTATTGTAGATGTGAGTTAGAGCTGATGAGTTAGAGTATATATGAGTTATCGTAGATGTGAGTTATAGATGATGTGATTTAGAGATGATTTGAGTTATAGTAGATGTGAGTTATAGTTGATGTGAGTTATAGTAGATGTGAGTTAGAGTTGATGTGAGTTAGAGCTGATGTGAGTTAGAGCTTATGTTTTAGAGTAGATGTGAGTTATAATAGATGTGAGTTTGTTAGGACTTGGACTATCTTGGCCTCTAGAGGCCGCTGTTGCTTCCGTGTTTTGTGTTTTTGTTTTGACAGCCATGTGCTTTTGTTTTTCCATGTGCCTTGTGCCCCGCCTAGTCCTCATTACTTGCACCTGTTTTCAGTTTGCCCCCTTGATTTGTTTGTGTATTTATACCACGTCAGTTTGGCCTCTTGTCACGGAGTCTTTGTGTTGTTATGTTTAAGACTAGTAACCTCTGTTCCGTGTTCTTTACTTATGTCTTTGTGTTGTTTTTGGTACTTTGCTTTCGTGTGAACTTTTTGGACTTTGTATTTAATGTTGTTGGATCTTCTGAGCGTTTGGATTTTTGCCTCTTTTTTTCTGATTTTTGGTTTCTTGGACTGTGCACTTTTGGATTTTTTAAAAATTTTTTTCCCTTGTATCTTCTGAGCGTTTGGATTATACTTTTGTTATTTTTTGCCTTGGATGTTGGATATTAATTAATAAACTGTTTCCTTTACTTTACTCTCGCCTCTCTCCTCTGCACTTGAGTCATTCCCCTGGTTGCCTAGTGGGGGTTTGCTGGATTACTACGCCAGTGACCCGGGTTCGATTCCCAGCAAAACCCTAACAGAGTTAGAGACGTTGGGAGTTATAGTATATGTGAGTTAGAGCTTATGTTTTACAGTATATGTGAGTTATAATAGATGTGAGTTAGAGACGTTGGGAGTTAGATTTGATGTGAGTTAGAGTAGAGTAGATGTAGGTTAGAATTGATGTGAGTTAGAGTAGAGTTGATGTGAGTTAGGGCTGATATGAGTTAGAGTAGATGTGAGTTAGAGTTGATGTATTACAGTAGATGTGAGTTGTAATAGATGTGAGTTAGAGCTGATGAGTTAGAGTAGATGTCAGTTAGAGCTGATGTGAGTTAGAGCTGATGATTTAGACTAGATGTGAGTTAGAGCTGATGTGAGTTAGAGCTGATGTGAGTTAGAGTATATATGAGTTAGAGCTGATGAGTTAGAGTAGATGTGAGTTAAAGTTAATGCGAGTTAGAGTCGATGCAAGTTAGAGTTGATGTGAATTGGCAGTGGCCCTCATGTGCCATGGCCAGCACTTGTCCTCTGAGCTAAGCGGGAATAAAGGCACTGTGTCCATGGGCCCAACATGTATCGTTCCAGCATGACAAATAATTGTTTTACTCAGGCGTTTGGCTGGACATCAATTTGGACTTGAACTGGCCGAGAGAGTGGTATCAGCAGCTGACGCTTCTGTGAGTTCCTCCAAGGACACAGAAGCCATAGGTGGTGCATGTTCAAGATGGATGAGGTCATGACAGGAGACAATGGGTGATGACTTGGAATGGGACAACAAAACAGCTACTATGTTATCTCTCCCTGATATGAATTGTATTGTGAAGTTATACTGCTGGAGGCAGTCTGTCCAGCAAAACACGCATAGGGGTTTGTGGCCGGACCCAGACATGGAAATAAGTGTGACAAGGGCTTGATGGTCAGTTTGAAGGGTGAATTTTTCGGCTGTAAAGGTAGGCATGCCAGTGCTCATGGGCCCATACACAAGCCAGAGCCTCTCTCTCTCAAGCTGAATACTTCTGTTCTGTCAGACTGAATGCAAGGGAAGGAAAAGCCACAGGCCCTTCAATGCCATTCTGGAGTTCTGAAAGAACAGACCCAGCAGCCATAGCTGAAGCATCACAAGTGACCAGTGTATGGCAGTCAAGACTAAAGTTGGCCAAGACAGGGGGACTAGTCAATTGCTCCTTGAATGTGCGCACAGCTTCAGAACAGGCAGAAGACAAGGTCTAGGGGGCATCATTTTTTAGTAGCTGGGGGAGAGGGTATGTAATAGTAGAATAGCGAAGGAATACTGAAGCAGGAAACGCATGCAGTATGTTGTCATCCCCAGAAACGAGGCAACTTGCAGACGGTAGTGATCAGGAAAGACTGCTTTTTTGACAGTCCATAAGTCCACACAGACCCTCAGGCTGGCAGATTTTTTTTCTTTGCTACAGTTAGATTAGATACCCACAGGGAGGCTTTCACAGGTTCAATGATGCCCTTTGCCTGCAGTTTGACAAGTTCTGCCGTGACTTTCTCACGCAATGCCAATGGAATGCAGCGAAGTGGCTGAATTATTGGTTTCACTGTGGGGTCCAAGAGAGGTTGGTGTGCAACTAAGCGCCCAAGGCCATCAAACAGTGTCGGCCATTCACTAGGAGGAACTGTCAATCAGAATTTGAGCCCCTTTGTTGTCCAGCAGAGAAAAGTCCAGGCTCAAAAACAGGTTGAGTCAGACTGCCAGACTGCGTGCTTGGGCCAGAGAGACCCTGACCCTGCTCCCGAGTCCCTAGAGACCATAGATCTGTCTCATATTCCCCTGCAGTACCACCACCTCAAGACAGTTTTTAGTAAGAGGAAAGCCACCTCATTGCCTCCTCATCGCCCCTACGACTGCACTATAGACCTCGTCCCTGACTCCAGTCCCCCTAGAGGTCGCATATTCTTGTTGTCCCCTCCTGAAAGGGCCGCCATGAACGAGTACATTGAAGAGTCCCTCGCAGCCGGGATTATCCGTCCTTCCACTTCCCCGGCTGGGGCAGGGTTCTTTTTCGTCGGAAAGAAGGATGGGGGCCTTCGGCCATGTATCGATTACAGGGGGCTCAACAAGATCACTGTGCGAAACCGCTATCCCCTACCTCTCATGGCCACCGCTTTTGAGGTCCTTCAAGAGGCCTCGATTTTTACCAAACTGGACTTGCATAATGCTTACCACCTGGTGCGTATTCGACCGGGTGACGAATGGAAGACAGCCTTCAACACGCCTACGGGGCACTATGAATACCTGGTTATGCCTTTTGGCCTCACCAATGCTCCTGCTGTCTTCCAAACCCTGGTCAACGACGTACTTAGGGACATGCTCAACAAATTCGTCTTCGTGTATCTAGTTGACATCCTCATTTTCTCGAGCTCTCTGCAGGAGCATGTCACCCATGTCAGCAAAGTCCTCAGACGCCTTCTGGACAAGCACCTGTACGTCAAACCGGAGAAATGCGAATTCCACATAACCCAGGTCCAGTTCTTGGGATTCGTCATCAAGCCCGGTCTAATCCAAATGGACCCTAAAAAGGTGAGTGCAGTCGTTGATTGGCCTACCCCCTCGTCAGTAAAAGAGGTCCAACGCTTCCTCGGGTTCGCCAATTTTTATCGCAAGTTTATCAGGAACTTCAGCTCTGTTGCAGCCCCGTTATCAGCATTCACCAAGGGCACCCCCGCCGGCTTTCGCTGGAGCCAGGATGCTGAGTCGGCCTTCTGCAAACTCAAGACCCGCTTCTCCTCGGCTCCCATTCTGGTTCTCCCGGATCCAGAGATTCCATTTGTCGTAGAGGTTGATGCCTCTGAAGTAGGAGTCGGAGCGGTGCTGTCTCAAAGGGGTAAAGACGGCAAGCTGCACCCCTGCACCTTCTTTTCCCACCGTCTTACCCCGACTGAGAGAAACTACCATGTGGGTGATCGAGAGCTTCTGGCTGTTAAGTCAGCACTGGAGGAGTGGAGGCATTGGCTCGAGGGTGCTAAACACCCGTTCCAAGTACTCACGGACCACAAAAATCTTGAGTACATCCAACAAGCCAAGCGGCTCAATCCCCGACAGGCGCGTTGGTCACTATTCTTCAACAGATTTCACTTTGTCCTGTCTTACCGCCCTGGTTCCAAGAACCTGAAGCCAGATTCACTGTTCCGTGTCTACGCAAGCACGTCGCGAGAGGATAAAGTCCTCCCTATCATCCCGAGCTCAAAAATAGTGGCTCCTGTCAGGTGGAAACTTGAGGACACTGTGAGGCAAGCCCAAGCCAGAGAACCCGACCCAGGAAGCGGCCCGACTAACCGCCTGTATGTACCCAAGGCTGTTCGATCCCCGGTTCTTCAGTGGGGGCATTCCTCCCGTTTCTCATGTCACCCGGGTCCCTCGCGTACTCTCGAGTTCCTCCAGAGGCGATTTTGGTGGCCCACTATCAAGGAGGACGTCATCACCTATGTCAGGGCCTGTCCTGTATGCAACCAGAGCAAAACTACGCACCAGTCTCCCCAGGGCCTCCTGCAGCCTCTTCCCGTCCCTCACAGACCCTGGTCCCACCTGTCCATGGACTTCATTACCGGGCTTCCACCATCCCACGGTAACACCAGCATCATGGTCATTGTCGACCGGTTTTCCAAGGCCGTCAAGTTCATCCCCTTGCCCAAACTACCCACAGCCAAAGAAACAGCAGAGCTTATCGTCACTCATGTTTTCCGCACCTTTGGCATACCACAGGACATCGTCTCTGATCGGGGACCCCAATTCTCCTCGCGATTCTGGCGGGCCTTCTGTGAGTCACTGGGGGCCTCTGTAAGCCTATCATCCGGGTTCCATCCCGAGTCCAACGGTCAGACTGAGAGGATCAACCAGGATCTCGAGACCACCCTGAGGTGTATGGCTGCCAACAACCCGTCCTCCTGGTCCACCTTCATCATGTGGGCGGAATACGCGCACAACACTCTCCGCTCCTCAGCCACAGGCATGTCACCTTTTGAGTGCCAGTTTGGGTATGCTCCTCCACTGTTCCTGGAGCAAGAAGTGGAGACGGCTGTTCTCTCTGCTCAACAGTTCATCAAGCGCTGCCGCCAAACCTGGAGGAAGGCCAGACTTAAGCTCCTGAGAACCTTGCAGCAATACCAACAGCAGGCGAACCGACGGCGTAGACCGGCCCCTACACTGCGCCCCGGTCAACAAGTCTGGCTCTCCACCAAGAACCTTCCCTTGCGGGTGGAGTCCCGCAAGTTGGCCCAGAGGTTCATCGGACCCTTCAGGATTGCCAGGAAAGTCAATTCTGTCACTTATAAGTTGTTTCTCCCTAGGTCACTAAGAATTAGCCCCACATTCCATGTGTCTTTGTTGAAACCTGTTTTGTCCTCTCCATTCTCTGTGCCAGGTAAACCACCCCCTCCGCGCATCATCGACGGCCAGCCTGCCTACACAGTCCACCGAATCCTGGATGTCCGGCTAGTACGGGGCTCCCGGCAGTATCTCGTGGACTGGGAAGGCTATGGCCCTGAGGAACGCTCCTGGGTCCCGGCCCGGGACATCCTGGACCCTGGGCTCATTCGGGACTTTAATGCGCGCTGGCCCGGGTCTTCGGGAAGGAACGTCAGGAGCCGTTCCTGGGGGGGGGGTCCTGTCAGAGTTTTGGTCCTTTTTCAGTGTTTTTTTTGTTGTGTCATGTTTTTTTTCCCCCACTAGATGTCGCCCAGCCTTAGTTTTCTTTGTTGTAATTGGTTTCATTGCTTTCACCTGTGTCTTGTTCCCATTCTGTGTATTTAAGCCGTCCCTTTTGCCTCTGTTCCCCACTTGGTTATTGTTGTTTTCCCAAGCCCCTGTTGTCTTTCTCGTCGTCTCTTTCGAGCTAAATATCTTGTGTTTTTTTTTCCTAGTGCCATCGTCTTGTTTTTGTCTTTTTTTTCCCTTTTTCTCTTTTTCCTCGTCTTCGTTTTTGAGATTCTTTACCTTCTTGTTTCTCCCCGTTTTGCCCTTGTGTTATTTTTTCTTGACTTTTAATAAATCTTCTTGTGCTCTACCTTGGCGTTTGCATCGTGGGTTTACCGCCTCCCTGTGGCTCAACGGTAAAGCGTCCGTCCCTCACGCCAGCGACCCGCGTTCATTCCCCGGTCCTGACAGACAGTGACTCAGCTGATCTCCAGCCAGGGGATGTTCCTTCACCACCTGGGTTCAGCACAGCGAAAAAGTTTGTCCTTGTACCCTGAGAGGTTGAAGACAAGTCATGCAGCTGTATTCTGGATCAGTTTGGGGGTTGGATGGTGCACAGCTGATGAACTCCCAAACTACTGTTGATATACATCTGGATCTCCTATTGACTCTTCTTGTTTTCTAATATCTTTCCCCAGAGATCTGTACCATACTGACACTGGAGTTAGATGTTTGTAATACAGACAATATAATGATCTTAGCTAAACTCTGCTGTCTGCTCCATCCAGCGTGTTTATTACATTCACCTGTCACACAGTTCACACAGTTCAGGAGATGATGCTGGATGCACTGAAGAAGAACATCAACCAGGACACCAGATCTCTGGTCAGACTCACATGCAGAACTGTTTAGTGGAGTCTTGTAGGACAGACCAGAGAATCTAATTCTACCTAGGGTTTCCAAGCCATATTGTGACCTGGCAGAGATACAAGACCTGACCCCACCTGATCTCACCTGACCCCATGGAGATATTGAAAACAGAGTACACAGCCAAAGCAAACTGAGTTTACTCAGCGTTCCTTGTTATCCATTGATTCCGTCTTTATTCTTAAACACGATGGACTCTTTAATTCTGTGTAGAGTTAAATGAAACCCAATTGAGAAAGGAGATATTCCCTACTGCTGGGGCCTATACCTGGTTTAGGTGGCTAGCCAGGTAAGTTTCAGTTTAGTTTGTGCCAACCCTGGTTATTAGGCACCATGAAAGTGGCTTGGCTTTTACCGGTGTTCATCACCATAGTAACTTACACTCCATGGCTAACCTGCTCCGGGGCAGGTTATGTTCTGGGTAAGGATCTCAAACCGAAATTGGACCAATCAGCTGTGAGCAATGTGACATATAAGTGATGCATCTAATTCAGCTTAGTGTCTGTTGCAATGGCTTCACCATATCTTCGTAATCTTGTGGACATTTCAGCACAAATTGTAAGAAGAGCACTTCACAGAGAAAGAACTTCAAATAGATCTTAAATGGTTTTATTGGTTTTCATGTGGCTAGAGAGAGAGAGAGAAAAAGCTGCATTAATAAATATTCATACTCTTCATATTAAAATGTTGCATGATTAAATAAGTTCAGATACGGAGATCTGTTTTTCCAGCTGTTCAATCTCCAATTTAATTTTTTTTTATTTGGATCCTCTTTAACTCACAATCCAGCTCTTTTAATGTGCAGTTTAGTTCCAGGGTCCTTTTATAAAGGGTCCTGACAGAGTCTGTTTCCACCTGAACAAATAAATATAATCATTACAAGTTTTCTGTAGGGTAATCAAATTCCAGAAAGTGGCATGTACAAACACAGGACTGACTGTAATTTATGGAAAGGGATTAAAGCATTACCTTGTTCACATTCCTTCTGTGACCCATGGAGGCAGAGTCTTCAGTTTCTGGGGCAAGTTGTGAAAAATCTTACAATAAAAGTGTAAGAGCCAGAAACTTAAAATAAAGGTTCAGATTCAAATGTGTGCCATAATGAATAACTCAGTGCATTTACCCCTGCAACTCTCTCAGAGCACACAGATAGTGCATCTTTTTCATTTGCTTCACACTAATAAATAAAAATAAGACCATGTAAAGGATATCTTTTATAAGGCAGGTTATGTTCAACCACTGTGTACTGTCTGCTGCATACTGACCTGTGTGTGTGTGTGTGTGTGTGCGTGTGTGTGTGTGTGTGTGTGTGTGCGCGCCTGTGTGTGTGTGTGTGTGTGTGTGTGTGTGTGTGTGTGTGTGCTGGCTTTGACAGAGTCACTGCATTTCCTTCAACTGCAGAACATGCAGTCAGCCATATTTATTTATTTAAGGTTTTATTCTCACAGCCTTCTTATATGCAGCATTTTTCTCATTTATAACACTTTATTTTTTATTATTTTTATAAATAAAGTTTTACTTTATTTATCATTACTAAAGATGAATTTTCACTGATGACTGTCATAAAATACCTTTCAGTAATTAATAATCAAATCGTCATAAGCAAATCCCTTAACTCTGAACACACACTGTTCCACGTCACGGTTCTCCGGCTCTCCACCCCCTGACCTGTGTGCAGTGTGGGGTGTTGAAGAAGAATCACTCCCCTTGTACTTGTACTCTTGTACTCTTTGCACTATTGTCACTAGGTTCACTTTAAACAGAACTGCGTGCTGGTCGGCGCTGCACTGAGATTTACTGCGCCCATCGTCTGTCCCAGTAGTCACTGTACTGTCTTGTACTGTCTTGTGCTGTCTGTTTGCACTTGTGCACATTATGTATAATTTATGTAGTCCCTTGTAGTTCTGTGTTGTTCTGTGTTGTCTTATGTGGCACCTTGGTCCTGGAGGAACGTTGTTTCGTTTCACTATGTACTTGTATATGGCTGAAATGACAATAAACTCCACTTGAACTTGAACCTGAACTTGAACCTGTGTATGCATAAACAGCTCCTGTGTGAGAAGGTGCGGACTAGATGATTCTTATCAGGTAAAAGGTAAAAGTCCATTAGCTTCAAATAAGTCACACTGTTTCCCTGAAATCACAGACAGCAACTCTTAATAAAAGCATATTGGTGTTTCTCAGCGTTCAGTCTCAGCACAGATGTGAGTGAGCCATGCCGGGGATGGACAGAGATATTCTGCTGGAGGCTCTCTCTGCTCTCACTGACTGTACAGTGAGACCTTCCACTGAACGGAATTGCCATGTGAGTGGTGCTGAGCTCACTACTGAAAATTTCCTTCAAGTAGTTCTACTTGGGACAACATTATTCAAGGATGCACTGAGCTCGCTGTCTTCATGGATGAGCTTTTTGTCACTAACTGGTAATCAGACCAGGGGCGACAGTCAAAACTCAGATTTACAGAACAAGTTGTTTGTGGACTTGGACAGCTTTTTAGACCCGGTGTATGATTTTGATTTCCAGGGGATGAAAGACTCCGCAGTGTGCTCGCGTGGAGGTGAGCCGTACAGGCGCCCGGTTGGGTGGTACCGATTCGCCCTGAAGGTGAAGAATAAATACCTGGATGGAAACACGTGGCTCGGCTCTGTACGATGGAGGCGTCACTCTGAAGATGGTGAGTGGCCCGTTTCCTTCCACGGCACGAGCATCGAAGGCGCTGTAGGAATCGCAAGCTCACACTACAGAACTGGTCCAAATAATTTGTATGGGCGCGGCATTTATTCATCTCCTGACATTAAAATTGCAGAGAGTTACACAATGAGCAAAACGTTCACATGCGAGAAAACTGGGAAAACCTACAAAGTCATCATGCAGAACCGAGTTAATCCAAACAAACGGAAGACTTTCAGCAAGAAAGACATCTGGCTCATCCCCGTTCCTGATCGCAGCACAGCAGAGCAGGAGAAGCAGATCGTGGAGAGTTCAATCCGTCCTTACGGCATTCTCATTAAAGAAGTGACTCAGTAATAATCACATTACTGTTAATGATTATAACTGATTCAACATGTTTAAACATTTCTCCAGTTTCACTCTACTGAAAACAGTTTGGGTGGTTTTAGTGAAGGTCTTTATTCTTTTTTTTAATTCTGAATTTTTAGGAGATAAATGAAATTTTGATCTAATTAGATTTAACTTTTGCATTAAATTTATAATTTTATTTCTTTTATTCTTCATATACATTTGACCAAATCAAGCCTCTGTTCTGATTTTGTTAAAATTAATTAAATAAAACTTTGGGGAAATAAAGCAACATGATAACCAATCCCACTGGATATTTACAACATGATGGAGGAAAAAATAAAACAACTATTTTATTTTATATAAATTTTTAAAAAGGAAACCAATAAAATTTCCTGTTTATAAAATGTCCTGGAATTGGATTTATTTAAAAGCAGAATTATGATGTTTGTGTTTATAAACCGCACAATTAAGTGTGTTTATATAGAATTGTGTTGGTAGAACTGGCTCTCTATTCCACATTTCTTACTTTCTCTTTCGCTTTATCAGAACCGATGCGTCCAACACCAACCAAACCATTCTCACATTGATACACTCCTGACATTACAATTGCAGAATTACACAATGAGCAATTCAATGCAATTCAATTTTATTTGTATAGCACTTTTAACAATGGACATCGTCACAAAGCAGCTTTACAGAAATAAATGGATTCAAGAGCTTGGAGCTTTCCTCCGGGTACTCCGCTTTCCTCCCCCAGCCCAAAGACGTGTTGTAGGCTGATCGTCATCTCTAAAGTGTCCGTAGTGTGATTGTGACCTGCGATGGGTTGGCATCCCGTCCATGGTGTCCTTGTGCCCCAAGTCCCCTGGAACAGGCTCCAGGTTCCTCCGACCCTGTGTAGGATAAGCGGTACAGAAAATGGATGGACTTAACAACTAGTCATTGGTTAGAAATGAGAGCTCCTGTGCCTCCATTCACTGGTTTCCTTTTACTGCAGTGAACTATTTGTTTGGGGAAAAGCTAGAAACAGGGAAATTCATGAAGGTAAAATCATGATAATGATTAAAATGTTCGAAAAGTCAACTTAAAAGTCAAACTAACATGTCTGGGTGTACAAACTTTTCCAAAAATATCTTCTGGGTTTTTTTTTTTTTTTTCTTACAAGATTAGTGATTATTTGGTTATCTGCTGCACCTGATGCAGCTCGTCAAGAGCCACAAGGTTTAAACATTTAAAGGAATCAAAGAGAAAAGCTCCCAAACTGAGCTCCTTTATCTCTCTGTTTCATTCCTGATCATTTCCTGACCAATGATTTTTTGTTAAGACCATTAAAAGATTAATATTTTTTGCCATTTTGGGCCCAGTTTTTGCCAAGTCTAAGCAAAAATTATTCATAAACTCTATAAGTTAGTGATGTATAGTTAGCTGACCTAGTTAGCATAAAACCCCGTTTCACCTCTTTTTATGTTCTGATTAGAATTCCTGAATGCTGAAATCTCAACGGGGTTTGGATGGCAAAGGATATTATACTATCATAGAATTCTATTATTCTTTATAATTTAGCACTATTTTCACATTTAGACAGCTTTATTCTTTATTCAGGTTGCAGTCGGTGTGTAAATTAGATCACAAAATTACTGGATGAAATTTTCAAGAAGGGAGTTTGAGCAGAGTCTGATTATCACAAGAGGAGAGTGTGGAGGTGTAATAACTGAACATGACCAGCAGACGGCGCTGTGTTACACCACTTACACATTTAAAGCACTTTATTCACCAAAATAGCTGAAAGGAAAAGATTATTTAAAAAAAAAAAAAAAAGACAAAAAGTAGCTCTCAGCTATACATAATGTGTGATTTAGCAAGCTAGCAAGCTAGCATTAACAGTGAAGTTGATCAACATTTATAAATGAATTAAAATTTCCTCAGAAATCCTGTGAAGTTAGATTTTATTAGCCAAGTAGCCTAAAGTTAGCAGTAAATGCTATGACTATTTGTGAATACAACTTAATATTCCTCAGAAAATCCTTTTGAATTAGCTAAAGTTAGCCAGCTAGCTCACATTAGCATGTCATGTTAGCTACTCTCTAGCTGGCTAAGAAAATCTGTGTATGAAGGCTAAAAACCTCCTACATGAAGACTTTGTAAAATTTCATCACAATAAATGAGTTTTTTAAGGTGAGTTATTTTTATTATATATTACTCTGTTTGTGGTTTAGATATTTTTATTTCTGTTCGTCATTTTAGTGTACAAATGTCATAAATAGATTTTAACCAGGAGGTCATTCAGTGTGTTGGATTTGACAGATGTTCTTTTATTAGATTATATTAAAAAAATTTATATTAATAATAATTTTAAAAAATAAATAATCAAAAAATAAAATAAAATTGGTAAAACACATTAATATATTAATTTAGTACAAACCTCTCATTCATATTCTCTAAACATTTCTTGGATGTTATAAATATTTGTCCCTGTTTTTCCTCCCTAAATGTTGTTTTCTGTTTCTGTTAAAAAGATATTTATTTGTAACTAACCAGACTTAAGTTAAATTGTGTTAAATTGTGTTAAATTGTGTTAAATTGTGGACTACTCTCAAAAGTAAAAAGGTTCCTGAACTGTTCCTGCACTAAGGTGGTACTTTTAATTGCACATCTTTCTTTTTCCTGGGAAAGTGAATGTAGTGTACATTAAAGACTCAGTTACACCTCGCTGCTGCTGAGTGCTGCACTCTGATTGGTCAGAAGAAGGTGTTGATTAGTTTTCTATAACAGCAGCTCTGACAGTAGTGCAGGTTTATATTAATGTGTTTGTTCTAATATGTTATCGTTTCTATAGTAACAGCTCATTCACAGGGACGTGTACAGCAGACGCTCTGCTAATAATCAATAAAATAAAATCAATAAATCACTGACATGGTGTCAGTTTTCTGTAAGAAGATATGTGTTTAGGTAACATTTATGGAAGGAGTCTCCAGTGTCAGAGGTAAAGTTGTAACTGTAAGTTTTCCGACATCTTCAGGACAGAGGAGTTTACGCTTCTTTGCGGTTTCTCGGTAACATGCGTAACAAGCTGCGCTTTATTTTTTTGTTTTATTAACTTGAAGAGAGAGAATAAAGAGGCTGGTGAGGGAACGAGTGTTTATAGCTGCTATAACGTAATGCACATTATACAGTACAGGAACATTAAAGTGCTCAGGCCTCAGCTCTGGAGCGTGACAGGATTAAACTACATGTACCTTTGTGTTAGTCTTGGCCTCCTTAACGCACGGTGTGAAACAGTGGGTTTTTTTTTTTTTTTTTAGGCAAAAAAAATTAACAATTCTCAGATCTTCAGCAAATTCACGCTGTGCCTTTGGGACGCCAAGACTAACACAACACGGAGTTTCATCGTGTCCCGCTCCAGAGCTGAGATCTGAGCCTCTAATTTCCAATATATTATCTCCCGGTTTGGGCCGCACAAATACTTGAACATATTTTAAACATTTTTATTGTACTGGTTTAGTTATTGTACTGGGGTAGGTATTGTACTGGTTTAGTTATTGTACTGGTTTAGTTATTGTACTGGTTTAGTTATTGTACTGTAGCACCATGTATATGGCTGAAATGACAATAAAGCCACTTGACTTGATGTGTTGCTCTTTAATAAACAAAATGTTTGGTAAATTGCTGTGGTATAAGAGGAATAAAACACTTAGGGACATGCTGTTACAGGAAAATAATCTTCATGTGGAAACAGTAACCAGCGCATCATGGATCAGGTAAATGAACAGTAGGATATATTTCTCCTGCATGAACACAGAATGTTTGGGCACTGAAGTCTAATATTAAAGGTGTTGTTGAAATTTTTTTTTTTATGTAAAAGTTGATCGTCACGAACAGGATTCGAACCTGTGCGGGGAAACCCCATTGGATTTCGAGTCCAACGCCTTAACCTCTCGGCCACCGTGACGCGGCGCTGAAGCGCTGATTATTCCCTTTTAAAGTGTGTGTGTGTGTGTGTGTGTGTGTGTGTGGTAATTTACCACATTTATCAGAAATGAGGAGATTAAATGAAGCATAAAACCTGAATTTAACATGAAACCAAGCGATAATCAGATTCATTAAAATCATTAAAAACCTGAAGGACAAAATAATTCACTTTTAACTTATCTACTGGCGATTTTTTTTTTTTAACACAACAACAACATTATTTCCCGTTTAGTTTTTCTAAAGTGGTATTTTAAAAGGTTTTTTTCTTTTCGTGCCCGCCATGTTGTTGTTCAGAGAAAGAGAATAAAGTGCAGTGAAGCGAACAGACCGCCAGGAGGCGCTCAAGCTCCGAAATGACGAGCAGCAGCACTGATCAGAACCTGCAGGCTCACTAACAGCACACTTCTTTAATGAAGGGATTTTCAGTTATTATTAACCCTGTTTAAGTCTGTGTACCTCAGAAACTCAGGGCTGAATACTCTATAACAGACGGTGTGATAGCGCGTGTCTCCGCGTCTGATAATACGATGAAGATCCTGTAACGATAGAGCTACGATTAAATAAAACGGCTACGTACGACGCTGCACGCAATCAATCAGCGTGATCCAGAAATCAGCTCACGTGGAAAATAAACACACACATTCTTCACAGTGAGACTGAGGAAACAAGGAGGTCTGTTCTGTCCATTAGTATGTTTTGTTTACGCTTCTCCATCGCCGCTACCGTATCTGTAGCTGTGCCGTGAGTCTGCCGTCGTCCTATTGGTGGATTCGGTTGCAGTGGCAATAAATCAGTCATGTTATACATTCTAAGAACCTGATCTCAACTCATCACCAAAAAATTCTTTTACGACGTGCGATTTTTCTGTGTGTAGCGTAAAGCTGGGTTTAGTTTCTGAAAACAGTTCTACTTGGTTGCATGTTGTGCTCTGTGGTGAAGCTGTGAGTTTCTACACACAATAACCTGCAGAAATCTGCACACTGTCTGCTCCAAAGTTCAGAAATTACGATCATAAACACGGTCTGAAAGTTCAGAAGCTTTATTTCTTTATTGTAGAATAATATGGAAAGAGGTGCACAGGCAACAAGGCAAGTGAACTCGGTTATGAGACATTCATCATCATCATCATCATCATCGTCACTTTCTTTGGCATCATCAGTTTTTTCATTAGTAGCTTTAAGAGTGAAAATAAAGTTTAATATTTCACTAATATTTCAGTAAAGTTATAGATCAGAGATTAAAGACATTAGACAGTAGTGTTCAAATATTGTAGTGTATTTTTTAAAGACTTTTAATTCACATCTGAAAACAGTTTGTGGTGTATACACCGTGTTTTTGATGTTTTACTCTTAGGTTTTAATAAAAGTTTAAGTTTTTCACTCTAAATATTAAACTTTTGACTTTTTAGAGACATCAGCAGATGCGTTTCTGATAAACACTGTTTTTACACTTACATGGTTTTTCCTCTTTATATTAATTCCAATAAAATTTGACCTGAAATTTCACTCATTTCATCATGACATCATCATGACATCATCATCGCATCATTACATCATCGTTACATCATCATTACATCATCATTTCCTATGTATTGGTGCCGAGGTCAGCAGGAGGAACAGAACGAACAAGCTTTAAGAGCTTTTCTCTGCAGCAGTGCTCTCCTCTTCACCTTCATCACCTTCCTCTCTCTCTCTCTGCTCCTCCTCCTCCTCCTCCTCCTCTCCGTGCAGTGCATTGTGGGATATGTGGGAGGTTTCCTGAGGCAGAGTGGCTGAGAGTGTGTACTCAGCCCTGAGCCCCTCTGTGATTGACAGCTCGTTCTCAGCATCATCATCATCATCATCCAGTGCCACTTCCTCCTTCTCCACTTCCTCCATCCCCATTTCCTCCTTCTCCATGTCTTCCTTCTCTACTTCCACTTCCTCCTTCTCCACTTCCTCCACTTCCTCTTTCTCCTTAGCCCCTCCCATCTTCTCCTTGGCCAGTTCCTCGTGCTCCGCGTCCTCTTCCTGAGCTGGAGCGAGGTCAGCGTGGATCTCAGTGAAGGTCTCGTGCTCAGCATGTTCCTTACCTCCTTCTCGAGTCTTCTTGATGTGGAAGATTTTGAATGAACCGCTCTTGTTCTTCTGACTCAGACTCTTCTTGATCTTCTCACGTTTCTCTGCTGAGACGATTTTGTTCATCTTCTTCTCAAAGTTCTCGCGGGAGAAAGCCTTCTTCAGACTGTCCACCTTCTTCAGACTGGAGCGTTTGATCTTCTCAGTGCGAGATTTCTCTAGCGGCTCCAGCACTTCCACAAACTCTTCCTCATCCTCCTGTTCTTCATCGAGATCCTCGTCTGAGGAAAGCTGGACAGTGTGAAGCTCCACTTCTTCCTGTGAGCGGTTAGCATCAGGAGAGAGGGATTCATTTTCAGCGCCATGAATCGAGTCCTTCACGAACACACTGGAGGGGATCTCGTTCTCGTCCTGCAAAAAAACCAAACACACACACACACACATTACAAACACATCACCATCTGACATCACTTCGTGGGTGAAGAAGACCAAAACAGATGAGAAATTTAATAACAGCATGAAGTGACGACAGGGAAATGACGTAAAATGCAGTAGATAAAGCGCTTGGTTACCTAGGTAACTGACAGAGCTATTTAAATTAAGAAGGACTCTGTAAATAAACAACGAATCTGAACAATCATCTCGACTGATTCCTCAGACCGATCCTGCAGCACGTGTGGTCCGACGATTCTTCAGTTCCCTGCTCACAACTTTTAGTTCCTACTGCAGTTAGTTCCCGTAAAACTGGAAGAAAAACTATGTAGCTGTGTGTAGCTAGTACAGTTAGCTCGCTTCGCTAGTATATAGCTGAGTGTGTAACATATAAATCACACACACGATTTTCACACTGATTAATACATTATTTAACTTGTGCTTAATTAGTTAGCTTTTTGAAGATATATATATATATACTGTATGTAGCTACTAGTGTTTCTCACTGCAGCTAAAGAAATGAGCTGGACAGGCCACGCCCACAAGCGACACACCAACACGCGAGACTCTTTACCTGCTATGATTGTACCTTTCATGTACCTTCATTCTTTCCTCCAAACTCTTAAAACAGACTTTTATAGATTGTGAACTTACTTTAGTTTGAAGTTGATATTTTTAGTTAAAGACTGCCTCACTGAAGAACTTGAACTCTACAGCACTAATCTCTAAACTTTTAATCATTCTGCCTTCAGCTGTTTACACAATATTACAGTCACTGTGGAGAAAAGCTGCTGCCAAAGATTAAGATCTCTGAGCCAGAGAGAGAGAGAGAGAGAGAGAGAGAGAGAGAGAAAGAATGACAGACAGACACAGAGAGAGAGAGAGAGAGAGAATGACAGAGAGAGAGAGAGAGAGAGAGAGAGGGTGAAGGAAGCCAAACCCAGCAGAACTCAGAGTTTCCACTGAAAGGGGGGGTTTGGTGGAGACAGCTGGATCACAGAATCAGACACACACACACACACACACACTCACACACACACACACACTCACACACACTGCATGGGTATCAGTATTATGTGAGGAATCCTTGAAGGAGTTGGAGCTGTTGCTGTTAGCGATAACATAAAGCATTTCAATCAGGATGAGATCACACACGTGTGTGTGTGTGTGTGTGTGTGTGTGTGAGTGTGTGTGTGTGTGTGTGTGTGTGAGTGTGTGTGTGTGTGTGTCTTGCCCATGGCTTTCTTCTAGTCTCCTCAGTCAGGAGAGCACTTGTAGGAAAGCCGACGTGACCGACCTGAATAACAGGAAGTGTGAGAACTCAGGAAGTGGAAACTTCTCTCAAAGCGAATTTGAGACGGAGCCGAGACTCTAAACACACTGAGAGTGTAAACTGTCTCACGCTGCCGTGTCCTCATTTTAATCCTTTACAATATTAAACACACACACAGCCTACATTATTGCCCTAATCCCTAACCCCTAAGCCCTAAACCCTAAGCCCTAACCCCTAAACCCTAACCCCTAACCCCTAAGCCCTAATCCCTAACCACTAACCCCTAAACCCTAATCCCTAATCCCTAACCCCTAACCCCTAATCCCTAACCCCTAAGCCCTAACTCCTAAACCCTAACCCCTAAGCCCTAAGCCCTAAACCCTAACCCCTAAGCCCTAAGCCCTAAGCCCTAAGCCCTAAACCCTAACCCCTAACCACTAACCCCTAACCACTAACCCCTAAGCCCTAACCCCTAAGCCCTAAACCCTAACCCCTAAGCCCTAGCCTGCACCCTGAAAAATAAGGCTCTGATTAGGCCACCCTTCTGTAACCCCGCCCACACACTCCTGACTCCACCCCTTTTCTCTAAACCTCGCCTCTTCCTCTTCTGGTGGAATATGTAAACAGATCATATCACCTGATTGTTGCAAATAAAATGGGGTTTATTTTGAAATATGATGAACATAACACACTACGGAACCACTAACTATAACACACACACACACACACACACACACACACACACACACACTGCATGGGTATCGGAGTGTGTTATGTGAGGAATTCATGAAGGAGTTGCTGCTCTCAGCGATAGCATGAAGCATTCCAATCAGTGTGTGTGTGTGTGTGTGTGTGTGTGTGTGTTTTGGTGGCAGTGCTGTTTCATTTGATTTGCAAAACTTGGATGAAATGATTAGCATGTGATTAAAGTAAGTGTAGCACACACACACACACTCTCACATACACACACACACACACACTCTCACATACACACATACACACTCACATACACACACACATAAAAATACACTCCAAAATAGGGAGTGTGCAGAAATGTTCCTGCTAAGACTCTTTTGTGTGTTAAAGTGCAGTGTGCATGTGTGTGTGTGTTTCTGTGTGTGTGCATGTGGTGTGTGTGTGTGTGTGTGTGTGTGTGTGCATGTGGTGTGTGTGTGTGTGTGTGTGTGTGTGTGTGTGCATGTGGTGTGTGTTTCTGTGTGTGTGCATGTGGTGTGTGTGTTTCTGTGTGTGTGTGTGCATGTGGTGTGTGTGTGCGTGTGTTTCTGTGTGTGTGTGCATGTGTGTGTGCATGTGGTGTGTGTGTTTCTGTGTGTGTGTGTGTGTGCATGTGTGTGTGCATGTGGTGTGTGTGCATGTGGTGTGTGTGCATGTGGTGTGTGTGCATGTGTGTGTGTGCATGTGGTGTGTGTGCATGTGGTGTGTGTGTGCATGTGTTTCTGTGTGTGTGTGTGTGTGTGTGTGTGCATGTGGTGTGTGTGTGCATGTGTTTCTGTGTGTGTGTGTGTGTGTGTGTGCATGTGGTGTGTGTGTGCATGTGTTTCTGTGTGTGTGTGTGTGTGTGTGTGTGTGTGTGTGTGTGTACTACATTTCACATGGTGCTCTGGAATGTAGAGAGTTATGGATCGGAGCTTCAGGGTAAAACCCTTTACCCCTTTAAGTGTTTCTCCACTGAGGTGGTTCTGTTAAACAGCAGAACCGGTAGAACCTTCAGAACCTTCAGAACCTTTAGACCTGCTGTTTGTTTCCACCAGAATGAGAACTGAACTGTTTGCTAATGTGTGTATATGTGGTTTTGAGAAACTCATGACTCCGACCCCAAACACCTAACCTCACCAGTCAGAAGATCAGAAGCATTTCAGTGTTAATTTACATATTAATTAGCATATTAATTAGCATATTGATTAGCATATTAATCAGCATATTAATTAGCCATGTTATTCAGACTCATGTTTGTGTGATGAACGATATTAAACACAGAGAAAGTTGTGATAAAAATCTGAGGAATTTACTGAAGGTAATACTGTGTAATTCTTTACTACATCACAACTCATGTTTATGAAATTCTGTCCAGAGAGCGAACACTCACGCCGAGCGCAGATTTATGAATACACACATGCAGGACCCTTATTCAGACGGGATTAGTTTTCCATGTGGAGGTGTGTGATGTAATTATTCCCGGAGTATCTCTGGGATTTTACTCCGAACCTGGGATTTTCTCTGCTATAAACTGAGCAGTAGAAATAACCGCAGGTGATATTTATCCCGTCTGAACGGACGTGTCGGTAAACACCGCCTTAAATCCTGTAAAGAGGTTTTGTGCATTTTCTTCGGTATAAAGACGCTCCAGGAAGCACTCGCTCTTTTCTCTTTTCTCTTTTCTCCAAAAACAAAAGGTTAAAACGCAGAGCAGTAAAATATAGACGAGGTGTAAAAGGGCGTGTCAGAAGTTTTAGGGAAGATATTGAGCTCCTAGCACAGGTACACGCTACAGACGTGTTATGGTCATGTGACCTACTGATGATCAAGTGTGGCCACGCCCCCTACAATGAGAACTCGGTGTGTATTAAAATGAGCTCATTAAAATGACACGCTGTGATCCTGTGTGAATCAGTCAGAATTACTACACATGTCCCACACACACACACACACACACACACAGTCTCTCTCTCTCTCCAGATAGCCTTTTTAGGCAGTGAAGGGACTATGCTATAAAACACACATTTTCCGGTCTAAACTTTAGCTCTGTGTGTGTGTGTGTGTGTGTGTGTGTGTGAGAGTGTGTGTGTTTTATTCTCTCAGGAATGTCACACAATACAAAAGCCCTTAACATAACACCTTTCAGCTGAGACTCATCTATATTCACACACACACACACACACACACACACAGAAAAAGACATGGAAAATTTAGTGAAGGAAAGAGACATTCATGTGTCAGAGGAAAAAGTGTGTGTGTGTGTGTGTGTGTGTGTGTGTGTATGAATGCCTGTATTTTAGGAATGCAGTGCTCTGTCCAACCGCTCCACCCTTTACCCTACTCTGTGGGAGTTAAGTGAAGCGCACACACACACACACACACACATATGCACTTAGACTTCACAGTAGAGACCCTGAGACACACCCTACTTTCAGAGCGAGTTCATTTGTTTCTGCGTGTGTGTGTGTGTGTGTGTGTGTGTTTAGGTTAAAGCTAACCGGTGGCTAAAGCAGAGTGTCACACACCGAAATCACACCTGACTTTGGGAATTATCTGCTGAGGAATCAGGAGTGTTAAAGCAGGAGAAAGCAGATGCACTAATCCCTACACACTAAACCCACACCTCTAACTAAACCCGCTTTCACTCTGTGTGATTTCAGAGATGTTTTACGATGATTCCTCCTCACGCTGTACCACATCCTGTACAGTAAAGTGTGCTGTGAATTCTGTAACAGTGTGTGTGACAGCGCGTGTCTCCGTTTCCGATTATATGATGAAGATCCTCTAACGATAGACCTGTGATTAAAGAACGTCACGTCGTTAATCAGCGTGATCCAGAAATCAGCTGGTGCAGGAAATAAACACACACACACACACACACACTCTTCACAGTGAGCTCTGAGGAGGTTTTTCTCTCCATTAGTATGTTTTGTTTACGTTTCTCCTTCGCCGCTACCGTATCTGTAGCCGCGCCGTGAGTCTGCCGTCGTCCTATTGGTGGATTTTAGATGATCGCCATAGCAGCGCTCACGCTCTGAGACTTTCATCACTAATTTCTCACACTCACTTTGTCGTCGTCAAACTGACACTAAATTGTTGATTGTAAGCATCACAGTTTGCGCTCGAACACCGATCTCAGCTCACACACAAAGAGTTCTTTTGTGAGATTTTTGTCTTCAGCAGCAAAATCAGGCTGAAAATCTGACTACAAAAAGCATGTTTAATTAATTAACACTAAACTCTTATCCATAAAAGAATGAAGCCTAAATTAATTTGACTTAATCCATTATCCGTTATAAAAATTTATTTAAATATTAATTAATCCCTGAATCTCAATCCGTAAATTCTAACCATTCATTAATTTTAACCCAAGATTAATTTTAATGACTCACTAATCCCTAATCCTAATCCCAAACATCGTCTCCAAACCCTAAACTAATCCTGATTAATCCCTAATCCCAATCCCAATTAATCCCAATCTCCTTTCCCTAATCCCAGTAATCCTTAATCCCTCATGTATAACTCTAACTCGAATCTTAACCCTGAAACCCTAACAGCAAATCTAATCATAATTCATTCTTAAATTTTAACCCCTTAAAATCCCTCTAACTCTGGTGTCCAGAAACAACTGAACCACAAGAACCACAACACGCACACACACACACACACACACACACACACACACGCACACACACACACACACACACACACACACACCTGGAAGATGAGCACTCTGAAGTTGTCCCTGTGCAGCAGGTAGTTGTGGTTGTCCTCCAGCTTCTTCACCTGAACTGTCTGTCTCTCCATCTTCTCCCTCACGTCCTTCATGATGGCGCTGATCTTGCGGTTCTTCTCCAGTAGTTTGCTCACGCTGTTCGTCGTCATGCTGTTGCTCTTCACCAGTTTGTTCATGTCGTTCTGGATGTGACGAACCGATCCCTCCATCGCATGCTGCCACTCCTCCATCTGCTGCTGCTTCTCCTGCACCGAGTCCAGCATCTTCACCAGCTGGTCCAGGAGCGTCAGCACCGTGATGGCGTTCACCTCGTGGGTCTCGTCCAGCTGCAGAGGGTGAGACGGGTCGCTGTGAGACGGGTCGCTGTGAGACGGGTCGCTGTGAGACGGCTGGGGGTCAGACGGCACCAGCAGCTCCTGACTCTCGTGTTCCATCTCCATGTTGCTCTTCTCCACCTGCACCTCGTCTTCACCCATGTTCACTCCGTTTGCACTCGTTCACAACGCCTGACACACTCTGGCTGTTCTGTGTGTGTGTGTGTGTGTGTGTGTGTGCGTGTGTGTGTGTGTCAGAGCTGCCTGAACTTGTTGGGAAAAGTTTTCTGCTTCCAGATTCAACTGCTCCACCCCTCTCTCTCTCTCTCTCTCTCTCTCTCTCTCTCTGTCTTTCTTTCGCTCTCTCCGTGTTTCTGTCTCTTTCAATCTCTCTATCTATCGCTCTCTCTCCCTCTCTCTCTAGCTATCTATTTTTCAGTCTTTCATTCCTTCTTTCTGTATTTTTCTCTCTTCAGACAAGCAGGAGTTTTGAGGGCTTTTTTTCTGCAGCTTAAATATCGGTCCCCACCCTAAAGAGGCGGAGTTTGGTTGCCATGGCAGCGTCACACAGTGTTGAGAAAGCTACATGTGACGCTGTGTGTGTGTGTGTGTGTGTGTGTGTGTGTGTGTGTGTGTGTGTGTGTTTAGTGGGATATAAGCAGCACTCACTGCCAGTGCAAATGCTCTTTGTCTTTGGCCTCCTGCCAGTTTAAGGAGCAGCAGGAAAGTGTGTGTGTGTGTGTGTGTGTGTGTGTGTGTGTGTGAAGCTAAACAATGAGCTCATTTTGCCAGATAGCAAACTGAAGGTGTGTTTGAGTCCCTGCAGAGCACTGTACCACTCTGTGTGTGTGTTGTACCTGTGTGTGTCTTTTTAGGTGTACACACACACACACACACACACACGCACACACACGCACACACACACGCACACACACACACGCACGCACACACACACACACACGCACACGCACACACGCACACACACACACACACACACACACACACACAACGTTAATTAGTTTCCTCTGTGCTGTATTGTTTTCTGTAACAACATGATGTTCGTCTTTCCGTTTTTTTTTTTTCTGGGATCAAAAATAGAACTATTTTCTTTTGACTTTTCACCTCATACCACACACACACACACACACACACACACACACATACACACACACACACAGCTGAAATAGTTTCTGCACTTGGTGTGAGTTCATTAACACACTCCTGTGCTCTCTCTCTGATGTGTGACACAAAAACACAAACGTTTTACAGCAACTACACACCGTGTCTGAAATACTGCTCTGTTCCCTACAAGAAGAACAAGCCTTTATTTCTCACATACACACTACAGCACAGTTCTTTTCTTTTCTTGTCCCTGGAGCAGAAAGGGTTAAAGGCCCAACAGGGGCAGCTTGAACTCCCAACCTTCTGCTCAGTGACTCAGAGCCTGAACATTTTATATTCATTAAGTTTCACATGGCAAATCTCCCTAAGTAGTGCGCACTATGTAGTGAACAGAGTGTGTGTCTCTCTCACTACTCCCTGTTAACTGCAGTGTGCAGAATAAGTGCTCGATTTCACCAGCTACTTCATCTGGACACTAACCTCTAAACCCTGATGTGATATTCAGCACACTGACCCTCAGTCACATCACTTCCACTGCACTGACAATTCCAGCACGAGTCCAGTGTTCCATCTCTCCACAGCGCCACCTGCTGCACAAAGCCCCAAATTACCTTCCACAGACTTCAGTTAATTTACACTCAGCACTTCACATTAAAATTACAGTTAAACTTGTCTGGTTGTGTGAAGCATGAAGACATCGAAATCCCTAAATTGTGCACTATGTAGTGAAGAAAATGATTAGAATCTGTTTGTTTTCTGCAAATTTTCAGAATGTATGTGCAGATTCAGTAGAAGACTGCCACCTTGTGGTCACAGACATGTACAGCACTAAGAGGAAGAGCAGTTTGGGAGATTCTCTGTGCAGTATAGTGTATATATAAAGGTGCAGTCTCATTCCTATAGCACCCTAACTGCTTTTTGTATTGTGTTATTGTGGTATTAATAATACACATCACTAATTTACACTAATTAGATGGACAGATGTGATGTGTTATAAATCTACTAAATGTTATAAACTTCATGAGCCTAAAACATCGGCATTTTTATTGAGTTTCCTGGACATTTTTCCACAAATGGGACAAACAGCAACATCAGCAGTGATAAATAGGTTTGATTTAGTTGATGTGAGTAAATAAAAAGTGACAACACAAGTTTAGATTTAGTTGGAAGTGAGCTAGCTGGTGTAGGTGCAGTTCATCGCTGGGTTGGTGGCTGATGAACTTCCAGATAAACATGAAAAGGAAGCACTTAATGTTAATAATGTGCAGCTCAGTGAGGGACTGAGCAAGTCACAGGCAAAGGAAATCATTAAAGTTTAACAGAAAGGAAATGAAGTAAGGAAACCTGAGTGTGAAGCACAGAGGAGGAAAAAGAGGAAAGGGATCACACAGCCTTAAGCAATACTTTGTTTATTTAAAAAAAAAAAAAAAAAAAAGAGAGAGAAAAAGAAAAAGCACAACACTGGCATGTGGAGAAAAGGAAACTAACAACCATGTGATTAATATGTGTTAAAAGTAATACAACAAAATACAATAATGAGCGAGAAACACTGAGAAGAAGAGCTTCACATCACATCAGTAAAAGTCTGAAGAATGCGAGAATGAGAGAATGATGAGTGCAGAATGTCTTGAATTTTTTAAAAGCAACGGGACTAAATAAAACAACGTAAGTTTTTGTTTATTTGTTTGTTTTAATGTATTGCTTAACGTTTTAGATTGTAATGTGCACTAGTCCACGCTCCAGATCAGTTTGTGGCGGTAATTTAAAAGCAGAAGAAGAAGAAGCAGAAGAAGAAGAAGGAGGAGGAGGAGGAGAAGGAGGAGGAGGAGAAGAAGAAGAAGGAGGAGGAGAGGAGGAGAAGAAGGAGAAGAAGGAGAAGAAAAAGGAGGAGGAGAAGAACGAGGAGGAGGAGGAGAAGAAGAAGAAGGAGGAGAAGAAGAAGAAGAAGGAGGAGGAGAAGAAGGAGAAGAAGGAGGAGGAGGAGGAGGAGAAGAAGAAGAAGGAGGAGAAGAAGAAGAAGAAGGAGGAGAAGAAGAAGAAGAAGGAGGAGGAGAAGAAGGAGAAGAAGGAGGAGGAGGAGGAGGAGAAGAAGAAGAAGGAGGAGAAGAAGAAGAAGAAGAAGGAGGAGAAGAAGGAGGAGGAGGAGAAGGAGGAGGAGGAGGAGTAGTTGCAGTTCGGTTCAGCCAGCAGGTGGCAGCAGAAGCTCACACTAACTCACTTTACTCCTTCAGCTCAGAGTTTCTTCTCTAACACATAAATTCATTTTCACAGCGTGTTTGAGGATCAGATGTGTCACAGCAGTGACTTTAGAACCTGTAGTTGATCTGTTTTAGTGTATTTTACGTGTCACTAACACTAAACACACTAACACACTCGACCTAGCCGACTGTTTTGCTCAAAGTTTTCTCAAAGTTCGTAATAATTTGTGATTTTGTTCAGCTTTGATTTCTTCCTGGCTAATGTTTGCTAACAGCTGAGGTAAAAACTGACTAGTTATTTAGCACCAGTGTTTTTACGCCTCATTTAACTTGAAGAAAACATACACACAGATGAACTGTTTCTTTACATTAGCATAATTTTAAACGTTTAATATATTTTATTTAGCGTAGATGTGACGTCACACCACAAAAAATGGTCAGACATTGATTTCTTTTTACTCAGGTGGTTATGTGTGTGTGTGTGTGTGTGTGTGTGTGTTCAGTGATGTGGACTTGAGGACACATTAACACTAATCCTGTGTTTAAACCCTCCTGTAAGAGGAAGTGATGTCGTAGGAGCAATAATTGGTTTAGGACACTTTTGGCTTTGTGCAGTTAGTGTTCTTATGAGAACTAGTTTAAGACACACACACACACACTGTTCTTGATTGTGTGTATTTGATGGAGTGGTCATTAGGGTGGGTGTTACCCATAATGCACTGCGGTTTACATTCAGATGAATGTGTCATTAAATAAAGAGTAAAGTTAAACATGAGGTGACACTGAGTTATCTTCATCGTATCCTTAAAAAAAAAAAAGAAAATCCTCTGAAAAGCTGCTTGGCCGTAAATCCAGGATTACTGGTGACCTTTGACCTTTAGAGACATCTCCTGCCTCAGTGAGAACATCTGAAGTCCCAAAAATATCTGTGATGTTAAGTCACTTCTCCATGAAGAATGATGAGTAAAATAATGTTCATAAATCGTGCTAAACGAAATGAAACATCCGCTTTCTTATTAAACCTGAATTTCCAGTTAAATCTGAAAAGGGACAGATTTAAAGGTAGGAGGGGCAAGTGGATTAAAGTCTGGGGGCAGTTGAGGGTGGAAGGGGTCAGTTAGGGCTAAAAAAAGGTGTCAGGAGGCATTTTAGTGGGACTCAGGACCTCAGGCGGCTGGGGTGAGTGACTGCGGGGTGTGTGACTCTGACTCTGGGGTGAGTGACTGTGGGGTACTAGCACATGGGGTAAGAGTGTGTGGGGTAAGAGTGTGTGGGGTAAGAGTGTGTGGGGTAAGAGTGCGTGGGGTAAGAGTGCGTGGGGCACTGGAGGGCTGTTGAAGAAGTGGGGGATGACGGTGAGCAGGGGGCTGGACTGCGGACTCTCTTTTGGAGACAGAGGAATCACCACGTCGTCCTGATCCCACAGGTGAAAGGCATTGGGGTGAGACAGGGGGAGGGGTGTAGGGACGTGGGAGGGGCTAGCCATGTCCCCTTCGCTGTTCTCCTTCAGGTCCTCTTCCTGCGGACCCAGCGTGTAGTCTGCCGAGAGAAACAGAGGAACCATCGTTAACTGAGAAATAAAACCCTGGGGGTCGTGCGGTTATGAAGCGGAGTTACTGTTACCTCCCTGAAGCTGATTATTTTCCTCTAACAGCACGTCCCCAAGTGTTTTATTCCTTTTACACCACAGAGATTTGCCAACAAACTGAACATCACAGTTTTTATCCAATTATAGTTACATTTAATGTTGTGGAACGTTGGTGAAGCAAGTTGTCACTTACGTTATAGACCTCACCAGCGTCTCTTTATTCTCTCTCTTCAAGTTAATAAGAGAAAATAATCGCAGCTTGTTCCGCATGTTAGTGAGAAACCGCAAAGAAGCGTAAACTCCTCTGTCCTGAAGACTTAAAGTTCCAGCTTTACCTCTGACTGTTACAGAGCGCTGACACTGGAGACTCCTTCCATAAACGTCAAATAAACATCTCCTTACAGAAAACTTCACCACATCAACAATTAAACATGTTATTAATCCGTTTATTATTAGCAGACTACCGCACTGTTACTATAGCGCATTAATGTAAACCTGCAGTACTGTCAGAGCTGCTGTTATAGAAAACTAATCAACACCTTCTGACCAATCACAATCCAGAACTCAGCAGCAGCGTGGAGTAATAATGGATATTTTTAATGATAAGTTTGTAATTAACAGGTTTTATGAGCAGAATTCTGACTTTGGGTCAAATCTTAAGCAATTTCCTTCATCATTATTTACCTGTGTGTGTGTGTGTGTGTGTGTGTGTGTGTGTTACCTAAGCATTCGTGCATGAGGTCTTTGATCAGGTGACCCACGATAGCGTAAGCGACCACCAGCACGAGCGCGGCGCCCATGGCAGCGTAGAGCGGCGCGCGCGGCGGATCGAAGAAGTCTCGCGCCGGCGGTCTGTACTCCACATACACGGTCTCCACATCAGCGCCGGTTTCCCGCAGCGCGCGCCCTCCCGCCGGGTCCATCACTGTGTGTGTGTGTGTGTGTGTGTGTGTGTGTGAGAGAGAGAGAGAGAGAGAGAGAGAGAAATCTGCTCAGTAGGTAATGGATCACGCATGCGCAGAAAAGTTGCTGCGCGAGCAGAATTATCCAGATCACATGCTAAAGTACAGATTGGGAACCTAATCTACATATTCATAAGAACATTATTATCACTCTCTCTCTCTCTGTCTCTCTCTCTCTCTCTCTCACTCTGTCTCTCTCTCTCACTCTCTCTCTGTCTCTGTCTCTCTCTCTCTCTCTGTCTCTGTCTCTCTCTCTCACTCTCACTCTGTCTCTGTCTCTCTCTCTCTCTCTGTCTCTCTCTCTCTCTCTCTGTCTCTGTCTCTCTCTCTCTCTCTCTCTCTCTGTCTCTCTCTCTCTCTCTCACTCTCACTCTGTCTCTCTCTCTCACTCTCTCTCTGTCTCTGTCTCTCTCTCTCACTCTCACTCTGTCTCTCTCTCTCTCTCTCTCTCTGTCTCTGTCTCTCTCTCTCACTCTCACTCTGTCTCTCTCTCTCTCTCTGTCTCTCTCTCTCTCTCTCTCTCTCTGTCTCTCTCTCTCTCACTCTGTCTCTCTCTCTCTCTCACTCTCACTCTGTCTCTCTCTCTCACTCTCTCTCTGTCTCTGTCTCATTCACTCTCTCTCTCTCTCTCTCTCTGTCTCTCTCTCTGTCTCTGTCTCTCTCTCTCTCTCTCTCTCTCTCTGTCTCTCTCTCTGTCTCTGTCTCTCTCTCTCTCTCACTCACTCTCTCTCTCTCTGTCTCATTCACTCTCTCTCTCTCTCTCTCTCTCTCTGTCTCTCTGTCTCTGTCTCTGTCTCTGTCTCTCTCTCTCTCTCTCTCTCTCTTAAGTCAAACTCAGAGTCAGCAGGTCTCTTTATTGGAGATAAATATTTATATTGCTGAAGTTTGGATAAAGACTTTGGGAACAAATTAGAAAATAACTACAGAAATAAATAAATAGAAAAAACTTTACAATCAACAACACAGTCAGAAAGAAACACTAATAATGACTCTTATAGGACTCTGACAATTTTATATGTGTGTATACACACACACACACACACACACACACACACACACACATACCTTTAAATACATACACACAAATAAATAAATAGAATTTATTTCCCAATTAAATTAGAATTAATTTCCCAATAGGTTGAATAGTTTAACTCTAGATCTACCTCAAGGAGTTCATCTGTACATCACATCTGTGCTGGTGTGCTGTGAGAGTGTGTTGTTGTGCTGCCCCCTGCTGGTCAGTGTGTAACAGTACAGTAGTGTGTATGGAGTGTGTGTGTGTGTGTGTGTGTGTGTGTTCAGCAGTTTATAACACTTTTTATTACTCACTACAGAAAAATACAATAGAATGTAACACTTATATATGATTTTATCATTTATCACAGGGTTGTTATTACGAATTGATTTATTTATTACAGGATACTTTTCAGGGGTTAAACTGGGCGGGGTCAGGGGCGGGGTTAGGGGCGGGGCTAAACTCCAGCTCTATGACTGATGATGATGATGATGATGATGATGCAATACAGTTTCATACTGATTTACAGAGAATTATATAATAAGTTTTAGCTCCTGCCTTACCATCAGAGTATAAAGTGTTTATTTAGTTGAAGTAATTATATTTATATTTATATTTATGTTGATGTTTATTTTGATGTAATATCAGTGTGGTGTGATATTTAGTGATTAGTGTTATTAGTGTAACTGATCCAGCACTGATCTAATCCATGCACCATGAATCAGAAAACAGTGGAGATGTCCGATCCGATCCGATCCGATTCTGCTGCAGTTAGTCTGGTATTGATACCAAGCATTGGATCTGTACAGCACCGGCCATTACTGTGGCTTTTGTATCATGTGCAGCTAGTGTGTGTGTGTGTGAGTGTGTGTGTGTGTGTGTGAGTGTGTGTGTGTGTGAGAGTGTGTGTGTGTGTGTGTGAGTGTGTTCACAGATCTAATTGCTCTGGGTTTAAATTTCCCAAAAAGCATCATACACTCATCACACAGTGTGTGTTTCCTGAAACATGATGCTCTTTAATACATTATTCATGCAAGCACACACACATACACACACACATGCACACACACACACACACACACACTCACACACACACACACACACACACCAGTCTACATTATCAATTACATCACATTTCCAAGAAATTCCCGTCTTTCCCCAGTGTGAGTGTTACACCGTACACCGCACCGTCCTCTACTCTCTGTTTGTTTGTTTGTTAAATTTGTTCTTCATCTTTCATCTGTCCATTTATCTCCATTTTATCTTTTTATCTGTTTATCTATCTATTTATTTATGCGTTTGTTTATTCAATCTCCATCCTTCATCTCTCTGTTTATCTGCATCCACTCATCCCTTCATTTCTTCTTCTTAATTGATCCCTTTATTTATCTAATTTTCTCTCTCCTTTTCCCTCGGTTTATCACGAGCTGTTTTTTACTCAGCTAATCTTTCTCTCTGTTACTAAATTACTCTCTGTGCTACATCATCATCATCATCATCATCAACACCATCTTCACCATCATCATTACCAATTTCACCATCATGACCTCCATCATGACCATCTTTACCATCATCATCACCATCATCATCATCATCATCACCACCATCATCATCACCATCTTCATCATCACCATCTTCATCATCATCATCATCATCATCATCATCATCAACACCATCTTCACCATCATCATCACCAATTTCACCATCATCACCACCATCATCACCATCTTCATCATCATCATCACCACCATCATCATCATCAACACCATCTTTACCATCATCATCACCAATTTCACCATCATCACCATCATCATCACCATCTTCATCATCATCATCACCACCATCATCATCATCAACACCATCTTTACCATCATCATCACCAATTTCACCATCTTCACCATCATCATCACCATCTTCACCATCATCATCACCATCTTCATCATCATCATCACCACCATCTTCATCATCAACACCATCTTTACCATCATCATCACCAATTTCACCATCATCACCATCAACACCATCTTTACCATCACCATCATCATCATCATCATCATCACCACCATCATCATCACCATCTTCATCATCATCATCATCATCATCACCACCATCATCATCACCATCAACACCATCTTTACCATCATCATCACCACCATCACCATCACCATCTTCATCACCATCACCACCATCATCATCACCACCACCATCATCACCACCATCACCACCATCATCATCACCACCATCACCATCACCATCTTCATCACCATCACCACCACCATCATCACCCTCATCACCCGAATCACAGGGCAGTGTAATATAGTAATATTGCATTGTAGTGTGTTACAGTAATAGACGTGATTTTGAGCTCAGCTGCTATTGGTTGGAGACGCTGTCTGTCATGTCCTCGCGCTCTGATTCGCAGACTGCAGTCTCGCGCTCTGTGGGCGGACAGACAGAGAGAGAGAGAGAGAGAGAGAGACAGACGGAGAGAGATAGAGAGACAGAGGGAGAGCGCTTGATGGAGTGCGTTGTGTACTGTTTATTTTCAGTATAAATCACAGCAGTGATGAAGGCGGAGGAGACAGAGCCCGAGTCCAAATTCGGTGAGTGTGTGTGAGTGTGTGTGTGTGTGTGCGTGTGTGTGTGTGACATTTTAGCCTTTTTATTCGCTTCGTTTCCGGCGCGGTGATGTAGCTGAAATACAGAGAGACAGACAGGAGCAGACGGGTGGAGCTGAGCACATCCTCCAAACACACACACACACACACACACACACACATGATTATTCGGTTGTTGTTTTTTTTAAATAGCAGCATGTTTTAATCTGTTTATTATCCGCTGTACACGTCCCTGTGAATGAGCCGTTACTATAGAAACGATAAGGTATCAGAGCGAGCGCATTAATATAAACCTGCGCTACTGTCAGAGCTGCTGTTATAGAAAACTAATCAACACCTGACGACCAATCAGAGTGCAGCACTCAGCAGCAGCGAGGTATGAAAGGATATTTACCCAATACACTGACTGGCAGTGTGGGTTCATCGTTTCCTGTCTGACACACACACGCGTGAAGAATGTGTGTGTGTGTGTGTGTGTGTGTGCCTGTGTGTGTGAAAAGATAGAGTGTAAAATACAGGAAGTCTGTGTGAAGTGAACCACAAACTGCAAAGAAGAAGATGTAAAGAAGATCTCTCTCACACACATGCACACACACACACATGCACACACACACAGCTACAACACGTTACACCACAACTACACATTACGCTACAACTACACATTACGCTACAACTACACATTACGCCACAACTACACGTTACGCCACAACTACACGTTACGCCACAACTACACATCACGCTACAACTACACATCACGCTACAACTTCACATCACGCTACAACTACACATTACGCCACAACTACACCACAACTACACATTACGCCACAACTACACATTACGCCACAACTTCACATCACGCCACAACTTCACATCACGCTACAACTACACATTACGCCACAACTACACCACAACTACACGTTACGCCACAACTACACATTACGCCACAACTTCACATCACGCCACAACTACACATTATGCCACAACTATACGTTACACCACAACTACACATTACGCCACAACTACGCCACAACTATACGTTACACCACAACTACACGTTACGCCACAACTACACATTACGCCACAACTACACGTTACGCCACAACTACACATTATGCCACAACTATACGTTACACCACAACTACACATTATGCCACAACTATACGTTACACCACAACTACACGTTACGCCACAACTACACATTATGCCACAACTACACGTTACACCACAACTACACATTATGCCACAACTATACGTTACACCACAACTACACGTTACGCCACAACTACACGTTACGCCACAACTATACGTTACACCACAACTACACATTACGCCACAACTATACGTTACACCACAACTACACATTATGCCACAACTATACGTTACACCACAACTACACATTATGCCACAACTATACGTTACACCACAACTACACATTACGCCACAACTATACGTTACGCCACAACTACACGTTACGCCACAACTACACGTTACGCCACAACTATACGTTACACCACAACTACACGTTACGCCACAACTATACGTTACACCACAACTACACATTACGCCACAACTACACGTTACGCCACAACTACACGTTACGCCACAACTACACATTACGCCACAACTACACGTTACGCCACAACTACACATTACGCCACAGCTACACGTTATGCCACAACTACACGTTACGCCACAACTACACATTACGCCACAACTACACATTATGCCACAACTACACGTTACGCCACAACTACACGTTACGCCACAACTACACGTTACGCCACAACTACACATTACGCTACAACTACACATTACGCTACAACTACACGTTACGCCACAACTACACGTTACGCCACAACTACACATTACGCCACAACTACACATCACGCTACAACTTCACATCACGCCACAACTTCACATCACGCTACAACTACACATTACGCCACAACTACACCACAACTACACGTTACACCACAACTATACGTTACACCACAACTACACCACACGCCACAACTACACGTCGCGCCACAACTACACGTTACGCCACAACTACACATTATGCCACAACTTCACATTATGCCACAACTACACATTATGCCACAACTTCACATTATGCCACGTTGTACAGTGAATTTACACACACAAACACGCACACACCTGAACACACACAAAAGTGTTTCCTGTTCATGTCTGTGTAAAACACTATTACAGCTGTGTGACTGTGTGCTTACTGATGGCGCAGTTTGATTACATCATCTCGTTCATTTTCACAGACAGATACTTCAGCTGTTTGACACTCAAATCAAATACTCACACATGTAATGAAGATATAACAACACACACACACACACACACTATTAGGCCACGCCTCTGTGTTGTTAGTTTTATAATTATTTTATTTATTTATTTTTTTTCAGGAGACTCGAGGAAGTACGACCCGAATTTTAAAGGCCCGATACAGAACAGGTGAGACAGAGACACATGTATGAACTTTACTAACACACAGCAGCTATATCAAATACACACACACACAGCTGTTAGGGTTAATATCAATGACCATTACTGACTCCTCAGTCCATCACTCACAGTGCATCATGGGTAACACACACACACACACACACTCCGTCACACACTGAGAATAACACTAATCAATGAGTTTGGGACGGAGCCCTGAAATGGCTGACTTTCTAGTAAGAACACTAAGTAATTATGAGCTCCCTGCATTAGGAAGTAAGCCCTGTGTGAAACTATGCATTGTGTGTGTGTGTGTCTGTGTGTCTTTCAGGAGCTGCACTGATGTCTTGTGTTGTGTTCTCTTCATCCTGGCACTGATGGGGTACTTTGTAGTGGCAATTCTGGGTAAATTTACTCCCTGTCTGTCTTTTATACAGACTGTAGAGACTAAACTGCTAAGAATAAATAAATAAATAAATATTTGTGTTTGTGTGTGTGTGTGTGTGCAGCCTGGTCTCAGGGAGATCCGAGGAAGGTGATTTACCCCACAGACAGCAAGGGGCAGTTCTGTGGGCAGCAGGGCACATCACTGGAGTAAGTGAAAGAGAACTCAACACTACATTATTGCACAGGTCAGGGTTAAACACTTACAGAGTGCAGAAGCAGCGATTACAGGGGGCCAAGCACTGTAGAGGTCAGTGGCTGATATGCAGTGCAGTGGGATAAAGGGGTTGAAAGGGAAAAGGTGTGACAGGGTACACATATGGAATAAAGTGTGTATAAATCATTTCTGTGTGAGTCGCGAGGGTTGTAGGTGGCGCTGTAGAGTCGGTTTGACTGTCAGTGAGTCAGGAGCTGTTCAGCGTGGTGTTTTGTATTTTCAGGAAAAAGCCTCTGCTCTTTTACTTCAACATTCTGAAGTGCGCGAGTCCACTAGTGCTGCTGGAGTTCCAATGCCCTACCACACAGGTATCTACTCCTCATCTACCACTCTGACCACCCCCTTTACTCCTCTTACTCTCCATCTGCCCCTGTAAACACTCCATCTACCTCTCTGACCTCCCCATATACCCCTCTAACTCCTCAATCTATCTAAATCCCTCTAACTATCCCATTCACCCTGTTAATCCCCTATCAACACCTCTAACCCCCTCATCTACCTCTCTAACCCCCTTATCTACCACTCTATCCACCTCATCTACCACTCTAACCACCTCATCTACCCCTCTATTGCCTCCATATACTCCTCTAACTCCTCCATTTATCTGCCTCATCTACCCTTTTTACCCCAAAACTCTCTCTCAGTGTAAGTTAAACATGATATACGTCAGTGCAATCGTATGATATTTATCCCTGCTGTGTGTGTGTTTGTGTGTCTGTTTGTGTTTTTGTGTTGTATTTGTGTGTGTGTGTGAATGTGTGTGTGCAGATCTGTGTAGAGAAGTGTCCGGATCGTTTCCTAACCCTAGTGAAGGCGAAGCGGAATGATCAGGACCTGCAGTATTACTCACAGTTCTGTAAGGAGGACGTCGACTTCACACTGGTGAGGAAACACATCTAAACCTCATCACATGACATTTCTCCAATCAGATGCCTTCACTCTTTGTATCTGCAATGCTGTGTTCTGATTGGCTGTGAGCAGAAATCCTGTGTATAGGAGCGTTATAATCATAGTCTATAGACTAACGGCTATGTAGTGATCACGCTAACTTGCATCACCTCGCTATTGTCTTCATGTCACTCATCACTCACAAACTAGCTTGGTAGCTTGCTACATGCACCAATCACATCGCACCAGGACGGCTCCGCCCACAGTTACCTGAGTGTGTGTTTCTGTTTTTGTGTTTTCAGACCACTCCTGAGCTCCTGCGGGACAGGGCGTGTCCAGCTATGATCTTCCCCAGCAAGCCTTGTAAGTTCTTCATCATCTGCGGGCAGTAGCATTATAGCCAAAAGCCCCGAGCAGCTAATGTTGTTAGCATGACGTCTCCTGCAGATTGGAGCAGGTTTACTTTTAGAATTGTCCTGTATTTGGACTGACAATTCTCCCTGCTGATGAAAAGCATCTCCACAGCATGATGCTCCCACCACCATGCTTCACAGTAGGACTGGTGTTCATGGTGTTTTGCTAACAATGTTTCCATGGACACACCAGATATAGCAATACAATGATGTAAATTACAGTAATGTAATGTGCGTGTGTGTGTGATTTTCTCAGTTACGCGCCGATGCCTCCCGGCTCTGGAGACAAGAAAGGGTGGAGTTGTTGTTATCGGCAACGAGACGTCTTTCTCAGATGGAAACACCATGAATGTAAACGCCACTGACCTGCTAGAGGCATCAAAGTGAGTGTGTGTGTGTGTGTGTGTGTGTGTGTGTGTGTATTACTCTGTAGAGACACTAAACTTCTTCAGGTCACTGTAGATAGGTGGTTTGAGACGCAGCCACGTGCAGTGTACAGTCGTCATGGTAACCCATACAGCCTTCAGTAGTCAACACTATTAGCAAGATAAGGGTACAGCAGACTAGCTTTAGCCTGGGGCTGCGTCCCAAATCACATAACAAGTGTTAAAGTAGTGCAGTACTGTAGGTTAATATGGATGCAGTACTCTTTAGTGCAGTAGTGTCTGGTTTAGGACTCAGCCACAGGAAGAGACTCTGACTCCGCCCCTTTATCGTAGGTTATTATTGTGTGTTTTGTCAGGAAGTCGAACATCGTGTTGGAGGCGCGGCAGGTGTTCATGAGGATCTTTGAGGATTACACACAGTCCTGGCACTGGATCCTGCTGTGAGTCTCACACACACACACACACACACAGCAGATCTACCTCTATTAGCTTTGCAAACCTGGATCCAGATGTTTTTGTTTGTTCTTCTGGAAAAGAAATTTTCACCTCTTGCCGCAGATTCTCAGTCAGATCTGGTCTGGACTTTGACTGGGATGTTCTAACACACACAGGTTCTAACACACACAGGTTCTAACCCACACAGGTTCTAACACGTTTAGGTTATAGCATGTTCAGGTTATTAACATGCTCAGGTCCTAACCTGTTCAGGTTCTTGGTGTAGAACCACTCCAGTGTAGCATCCTCTTAGAAGGTGAAGCTCCGCCCCCTGTCTGTGGAACAGGTGTACTTGTAAGATTGTCCTGTATTTGGACTGACCAGTTTCCCTGCTGATGAAAAGCTCCACAATGTGATGCTACCACCACCGTGCTTCACAGTGCAGCTGTTGTTCTCAGTGTTGGTTTAAGTCCAGATGTTGCAGTTGTGCTAAGGCCAAAAAGTTAAAGTTTTGGTCTCATCATACCAGAGAACGTATCTTCACGTGTTTACTGAATCTCCAAACAGGATTTCATACGACTTTTTTCATACGATGTCTCACCACTTCTCTCTCTCTCTCTCTCTCTCTCTCTCTCTCTCTCAGTGGGTTGCTCGTAGCGATGGTGCTCAGTCTGCTGTTCATTTTGTTGTTGCGGTTGTTAGCGGGGGTGATGGTGTGGGTGATGATCATCATGGTGCTGCTCGTTATTGCATACGGTGAGGAACGTACATGCAGCTTTAATTAAACATTAAACACACGCCGTAGTTTACACGCTAAAGTCACGTACGTCTCTGTCTGTCTTTCTCTCTCTCTATTCTGTGTGTGTGTGTGTGTGTGTAGGTATAGTTCACTGTTATATGCAGTACGTGCAGTTCCGAGGACAGCCCGGTGCAGACGTGTCTATCACAGACCTGGGCCTGCAGACGGACTTCTCTGTGTATCTGCAGCTGCAGCAGACGTGGCTCGCCTTCAGTGAGACTCAGTCACACTCTCTCAGTCTAATATGGCTGTGTCTCAAACAACACATGCACCCTACTCACTACATAGTGCACATAGTGTACATCTGCCTCAAGAACAGTGTCACATTTACTATAAACCACACCGTATTCACTACATGCCATGTGTTAAAGCATAAAATCTCACATTGCGCTGCAAACAGCGTATTCTATCCGGTACGCAACATTACCCATAATGCACTGTGGCGTGTAAAGGTGAAGTGTGCCCTATATAGTGAACAAGTGTGTGTGGTTTGAAACACGCCCACAGCATCACTAAATATTACTCAGTGTGTTCACTACATAATGCTGCTGCTGCTAATGATGATGTGTGTGTGTGTGTGTGTGTGTGTGTGTGTGTGTCAGTGATCATCCTGTGTATTGTGGAGGTCATCATCATCCTCCTGCTCATCTTCCTCAGGAAACGTCTCCAGATCGCCATCGCTCTGATTAAAGAGGCCAGCAGGTAACACACGCACACACACACACACACACACACACACACACACACACACACAGTAATCTAACTCCGCCTCTCTGTGGCTGTGTATTTCAGGGCCGTGGGTCACGTGATGTCATCACTGTTCTATCCCCTGCTGACCTTTGCCCTTTTGGCTCTGGTGATTGCGTACTGGGCCATCACTGCTGTGTATCCTACACACACACACACACACACACACGTTATGGTAGAACTACTGAGTGACGGGATGGTGTGATGATGCAGAGTTACTGTTACCTCCCTGAGGTTGATTATTTTCCTCTAACAACACGTCACTAAGTGTTTTATTCCTCTTACACCACAGCAACAATTATGAGTTTTTTTATAAATGAAAGAATGTCATACTTTTTATCCATTTACAGTTGCACTTAATGTCAGTGAAACGAGTCAGTTCCTGTTGTCGCTTACATTATAGCAGCTATAAACACTCGTTCCCTCACCAGCCTCTTTATTCTCTCTCTTCAAGTTAATAAGAGAAAATAATCGCAGCTTGTTCCGCATGTTACTGAGAAACCGCAAAGAAGCGTAAACTCCTCTGTCCTGAAGACATCGGAAAACTTACAGTTACAGCTTTACCTCTGACACTGGAGACTCCTTCCATACATGTTACATAAACATCTCCTTCGAGATCAACAATTACACACGTTTATCATCAGTGGAGCGTGCGCTGTACACGTCTCTGTGAATGAGCCGTTACTATAGAAACAATAACGTATTTGAGCGAGCGCATTAATATAAACCTGCACTACTGTCAGAGCTGCTGTTATAGAAAACTAATCAACACCTTCTTCTGACCAATCAGAGTGCAGCACTCAGCAGCACTCCAGGTTATTGTCCTCTCTCCATTAATATAATCTGAGCCGTCCGTCTCGCTCACACACACTTACTCTCTTAAACACACAACAATGCCTTTGTTTGTCTCAGACCTCGCGCTCGTGTGTGAAGGCGGCGGTGAGAAATTCTCCACTGAGCTTCAGACAAAGTCTCGACTGTCCTCCATGTTTATCTCACACACATCACATTGTTTCATGAAGAGTAGCTCTCACAGAGAACATCATACTGTAGCCTGCTCGCTAGCGATTGAATTAGCGTGTGCGATTAGTCCTGACACACTGACAAGAATTCCAGCAAACTTTATATTTCAGTACACACTCACAGTGCATTATGGGTAACACACACACCAGTGTCACATAAGCACCGTTAAGACGTCTCTGTCACTGTTTAGCGTGGCTGATGTTGTAGTAGGCGCCCTAAGTGGTGCAGAAGGTTAGTGTTTTGGACACAGCCGATGTTTAGTGACTGTTTGACGTGTTCCTTAATGAACTCCTGCAGTTTTCTGTCGACGTCCAGCGCCGCGGTGTATAAAGTGTTCAACAGCAGCGAGTGTGAGTTCAGCAGGCAGACGTGTGACCCTGAGGTCAGTCACATGACCAATAATTATAATAATAATAATAATAATAATAATAATAATAATAGTAGTGCAGATGTTTCAGTAAATATTCTGTGTGTGTGTGTGTGTGTGTTCCAGACATTTAACAGCTCGAATATCTCCTCGCTGTGTCCCGACGCCGAGTGTATGTTTGCGTTTTACGGCGGTGAGACGTTCTATCACAGGTACCTGATTCTGTTCCAGTTCTACAACCTCTTCCTGTTCTTCTGGTGTGTGAACTTCGTGGTGGCCTTGGGTCATGTGACCCTGGCCGGAGCGTTCGCCTCCTACTATTGGGCCTTCAAGAAACCCGAAGATATCCCAGCATTCCCCATCTTCAGCTCTCTCGGCCGCGCCCTCAGGTGTGTGTGTGTGTGTGTGTGTGTTTATTCATCTCATATTTGCAATTTAAATATAATAAAATTACAGCATATCATTTTATTAGAAATTTTATTTTTATAAACTTTATACTTTTAAATCTTTTTTAGATGAAAGTGTGAAACTTTCTGATTATTAAACTTTTTTCACTTCTCAAAAAGGTTTCACACTGTTTTTTTCCTCCGAAATGAAAATGAGCTGTAATGAATATTGTGATGATTAACACTGTGTGTGTGTGTGTGTGTGTGTGTGTGTGTGTGTGTGTGTGTGTGTGTGTGTCAGGTATCACACAGGTTCTCTGGCGTTTGGTTCTCTCATTCTGGCGATCGTTCAGGTGATCAGAGTCACGCTGGAGTACCTCGACCACAAACTGAAAGGTGTCTCTCTGTCTCTCTGTCTGTGTCTGTGTCTGTGCTCATGGCTGTCTCTCTCTCTCCAAGCCCATGGCGCTGGTGTGTGATGGGTTGGAGGTGTTTTGATGACATCATCACCTTATTACCGCTCTACAGGGTGTC
>NC_069711.1:35565159-35572659 GCF_027358585.1 Pangasianodon hypophthalmus | reverse complement strand
TCAGGAGGTTTGAGAGTGAGTTGTATCCATGGTAACAACTGTCAATCTGTCAATCAATGAGCGCTGGTGTAATTGTTATTCCGAGTGTTAAAAAAAAAAAAAAAAGGAAAAAGTTCGCTACAATCGTGTTCCTCAGTCACAGAGACCATTGAGTCGGCCATGTTTCTCACACTGAATGGAATTCTGGGATTGCTGTTTCCATGGAAACACTCTCTGCCCACTTCTGAATGAAATATGATGATAATATTTCCTGTTAAATATTTCGGTGTATCGTAGACATGATAATCAGTGTGTGTGTGTTGTTCAGGAATGCACTAGCGGTTTAGCGTTGCTATGTTTACACGGATCAGAACAAATGCTTGTGAAACGATTTTGAAATGAAATGAAAATAATCTCCAAATCTGTAAACGTTTACTTTGTGGAGCTCGAGTTCGTCCTCCTGACGTCATAAATACAGATAAATATGTAAATATTATGAATCATGACACGTTAAATATCGGGCTAACGGTTTGCTAAAGCTAGCTAGCTTGAATTAGCATTCTGTTAAACAAGCTAAAGAGAAAATCGCAAGCTAGCGAATAGCAAGCAAGATGATAGCTAGCTCAGTAGCTACTGTCATGCTAGTTATTAAACAACCCTAACCTACAGGATGTCAGGAGACTCAGCCACGCCCACTACCACGCCCACCACCGTGGCCACGCCCACTATGGTGAATGTGATTGTTCTGCCTTCGCTCTTTTTCTACCTCTTTCTCATTTTTCTATCTTTGTATGTTGTTTATTGTGACTTCAGTGAATAAACTGTCGCCTGCTTTAACTCTTCACCTGAGTGCTAACGCTAATGCTAACGCTAACATCCTCCTCACTACCCCGCTACTGTACAGTGGTACAGTCCACACACACACACACACACACACACACCCTCACAGGTACACACACACACTCACACACACATACTCACACACACACACTCACACACACACCCTCACAGGTATACACACACTCACACACACACACCCTCACAGGTACACACACAGATATATACACACACACTCACACAGGTACACACACAGGTATACACACACACACACACAGGTATACACACACACACACACACACACACTCACACACACCCTCACAGGTATACACACACTCACACACACACACCCTCACAGGTACACACACAGATATATACACACACACTCACACAGGTACACACACAGGTATACACACACACACACACTCACACACACCCTCGCAGGTATACACACACACATACACCCTCACAGGTATACACACACACACACATCCTCACAGGTATACACACACACACACACTCACAGGTATACACACACTCACACACACTCACAGGTATACACACACTCACACACACACTCACAGGTATACACACACACACACATCCTCACAGGTATATACACACACACACACACACACACCCTCACAGGTATACACACACACACACACACACACCCTCACAGGTACACACACAGATATATACACACACACACACACAGGTACACACACAGATATATACACACACACACACACACAGGTATACACACAGGTATACACACACACACACACACACACACAGGTATACACACACACACACACACACTCACACCCTCACAGGTATACACACACACACACACACACACACAGGTATACACACACACAAACACACACACACACACATCCTCACAGGTATACACACACACACACACACACACACACATCCTCACAGGTATACACACACACACACACACACATCCTCACAGGTATACACACACACACACACACACACACATCCTCACAGGTACACACACACACACACACACACACTCACAGGTATACACACACACACACACACCCTCACAGGTATACACACACATCTTCACAGGTATACACACACACACACACTCACAGGTATACACACACACACACACATCTTCACAGGTATACACACACACACACACACACACTCACAGGTATACACACACACACACACACACACATCTTCACAGGTATACACACACACACACACTCACAGGTATACACACACACACAGACACATCCTCACAGGTATACACACAAACACACGCACCCTCATAGGTATACACACACACACATCCTCACAAGTATACACACACACACACACACATCCTCACAAGTATACACACACACACACACACAACCTCACAGGTATACACACACACACACACACACACACACCCTCACAGGTATACACACACACACACATCCTCACAGGTAGATACACACACACACTCAAAGGTATACACACACACACACACATCCTCACAGGTATACACACACACACATCCTCACAGGTATACACACACACACACACTCACAGGTATACACACACACACACCCTCACAGGTATACACACACACACACACTCACAGGTATACACACACACACATCCTCACAGGTATACACACACACTCACAGGTATACACACACACACACACATCCTCACAGGTATACACACACACACACTCACAGGTATACACACAAACACACACACCCTCACAGGTATACACACACACACATCCTCACAGGTACACACACACACACACACATCCTCACAGGTACACACACACACACACACACACATCCTCACAGGTATACACACACACCCTCACAGGTATACACACACACACATCCTCACAGGTATACACACACACACACACACACACACACACATCCTCACAGGTATACACACACACACATCCTCACAGGTATACACACACACACACACTCACAGGTATACACACACACACACACTCACAGGTATACACACACATACACACACACTCACAGGTATACACACACACACACACACACATCCTCACAGGTATACACACACACACACTCACAGGTATACACACACATACACACACACTCACAGGTATACACACACATACACACACATCCTCACAGGTATACACACACACACACTCACAGGTATACACACACACATACACACACACACACCCCTCCATCAGTCCACTGGAGCTCTGTAACACCTTTATTATATTTTTGTTTATTATTTATTTATACTGTTGTTTATAGATTTCTATAACATGATGTTTAGATGTTTTTATGATACATATTTATTTGTTTTTATGTTATTTATTTTATAGTTGATTAGCTAGTTTGTAGTTTGTTAGTTATAGTTTGAGTTTGATTTGATTTTATATATATCATGAATATGTTATTGTATATATTATTATTATTATTATTATTATTATTATTATTATTATTTGTTGTTGTTATCGTTGTTATTGTTGTTATTGTTGTTGTTGTTGTTGTTGTTGACATGTGTGTGTTGGTTGTTTGTGGCCAGTGGAGGATCTGGAGCGTAACGACGGCTCGGCTGAGAGGCCGTACTTCATGAATCAGGATCTGATGATGACGCTGAAGAAGAAGAACGTGGAGGTTAAAGAGCAGTGAGGGGAGAAACGTCCCCTACGCACTCCCTAGTGCACTACAGCTCGACTCGCGTGTCACTTCCCTTCACCCCTGTAGTGTGCAGCAGCTGTGGATCAGCTCACTGAACCCCAAAACAAGTGCACTTCTCAAACAGAGGTGTGAAATATACATTTATTTGGCTAAACAACTGATCTTACACCCTAGTGCACTATATGTCCAGCTCCCTTCTCCTGATTAAGTGCACTACATTACACAGAGTAAAGACTCCTGCGTGTGTGTGTGTGTGTGTAGTGCACTTCACCAAGATATTAGAGTGTGTACAGTTCTGTGCAAAAGTCTTAGTCACATGCAAAGAAATGCTGTAGAGTAAAGACGCCTTCAAAAATAATGAAATTAAATGTTTCTACATTAAAAAAATCCTATAAAGAGCAGTAAACAGTAATAAATGAAACAAAGTCAGTATTTAATGTGACGATCCTTCACTTTAAATAAATAAAGCAGTATCTGAGGTGCAGTGTGTGCAGTTTTATAAGGAAATGAGCTGGAAGTGTTACTGAGCATCTTGCAGAAGCAGCCACAGTTCTTCTGGAGACTTTGACTGTCGACTCGCTTCTTATTTCTGCAGCGAAACCCAGCAGCCTTCATTATGTTTTTATCTGAAAAGTGTCTCTTATGGAATCTGCTGCTTTCTTTACTGACATACAAACATTTTTCTGTAACGTTTCATTTTGTGCCGGAAAACTAATGTTTGGAATCTAAAATGTTTTTGTACTGAATCAATAATGTAGAAGTCAGAAAATAAACATCTATAATGAAGTTTGTACTAAAAAAATAGATACAGTGCCAAGACTTTTGCACAGGACTGTAAATGTATAAAATACAGAAAATTAAATTAGAGATTAAAGTGTGCTGAAATGATGCGCCCTACACCCTAATTAGTGCTATTTGAGTCCAAGCCCCCTCTTAATGTAAATATGAAATAATACAGTATATATATCACACTGTGTGTAGTGCATAGGGAGTGTGTGTGTGTGTGTGTGTGTGTGTGTGAGAGAATATGGTAATCAGTATTTCTTCTCTCAGTGTTGATGAAGTTTAACATATTTTTATCTATTGTAGGTTTTGTGTTTAATCTGCATTAATGTATTAATATCGAAAATACTGTGGGATTTGAGCAGAATTAAATGTTTGTAGAGAAAAAAAAGGAAAAACAATAAGAAAAATACATTTCAGAAACCGCTTAAACCTCAGTACTTTGCTTTTATTACATTATACACCCTTTTATATTTTAAATAAATAAAAAAATAACAAATTTTTATTGTGTGCGTTTCTTTTCCTATCAAGTTGAATGTGGGCGGGGCTTAGAGGCTCAGGCCACGCCCATTCAGGAAATGTCCCTGCCCGGGTTGCTAAGCAACGCACGCTTTGTTAGTTAAACAGAGAGAATCAGAGACTCCGAGCGTCAAAAAAAATCACAGAAATAATCAGATTTTTATTAAAATGCCGGCGACTTTCAGCTCAAAGAACATCAGACCTCCGATTCAAGACCAAATCTCAGAGTTACAGAGAAAAATCCAGCTGCTGGGTGAGTAAATAACCTCACACACACACACACACACACACACACACACTAACATTAAATTTCTACACAAATCTCATTACAGAAATCACGTGATCATAAACACTGAGAGTCTGAAATCTGAATGTAGATATTAAAGAATAAAAGATAAACAGAATGAGAGACACAGCTTGGTGTTTTGATTTAAATATTTATAATATAATGGATATAAATCTATCACATGTTTATAATGAAGTGTAAAAAGCTGATTAATAATGGAGTATTTTGTAGCTGGAGATGTAATCTGTGGAATAAGTGACTGCAGTCTGTATAAAGTGTAAAATAAAGTTTATATTCTCTGTATATTACACTGCAGGTCCATTCATGCTCACTACACCCTATCTAGTGCACTTCATTTCTAATCAAGTGTGATTCAGGATGAGCTACAACATCCCACTACACCCTAGCTAGTGAACTTTTGAGATTCAAATAAGATAAAAATAAACTTTTATTAATCCCTCATGTGGAAATGAAAGTGTTCGAGCAGTGAGAATATAATGTAACAGGAGATAAATACAAATTTAAATATAAAATAGAATATAAAAGTGCAGTAAACAAGTCTCTCAGAACAGTGTACAAACTACAGAAGCACCGCTGCAGTGTATCAACAACAAAATTAAACAAAAACAGATCCGTGTGTGTGTGTGTGTGTGTGTGTGTGTGTGTGTGTGTGTGTGTGTGTGTGAAATCAAAATGCTGCTTTACTGAACACTACAAATATTAAACTCCAGCAACATGTTGAAGCACCTTTTGTTTTTGTTTGTTTTGTTTTTGTTTGTTTTGTTTTTGTTTGTTTTGTTTTTGTTTGTTTTGTTTTTGTTTGTTGAAGATCGGGAGTTTATTACCCTTCATGTCGATGTCCAGTATTTATTCACATAATTATTTTGTTTATTTGCTTCTATTTCATTTTATTATAATTTATAAATGTTAGATTTAAATATAAAGTATAGAAGATGTTAAATATTAAATCTTTCTATATATCCATGTTAAGTATTCTATTTTATCTACATGGATTTATTATATTTAACCTTTTTGTAAACTTGGTTATTCTTTTTGTAAATAACTTTAGGAAAAGTCCTATATTATTATTATTATTATTATTATTATTATTATTATTATTATTATTATTATTATTATGATAATGATGAAGTGATGGTGTTGTTCCGCTGTGTGTCCACTAGAGGGAGACAGAAGCGCGCAGTATGAGAGCTCTCAGTGTTTAATAAAGAAGAACAGAGAGAAGATCCTGCAGCTCAGACAGGAGAATAAACTCCTGCACCGGAAACTGGCCGAGGCGCTCGCTGTGAGGACACGCCCACTTTACTGTTATCATCATTATTATTACTATTATTATTTATAATAGTAGTAGTAGTAGTAATAGTAGTAGACACACACACGAAGATCTGTGTGATTAGGTTTTGGCTCTGTATTGAGTGTGTGTGTGTGTGTGTGTGTGTGTGCAGGGAGATGAGCAGGTCATCAGGGATGCCTTTCAATCCCGCAGCTCAGAGATGGCTGCCTACAGGAACATGTCCGGGAAGGTCAGGACACACACACACACACATGTATACACACACAGTCACACACGCACATGTATACACACACTCACACACACGCACATGTATACACACACACTCACACACACGCACACACACACACACGTATACACACACACATACACACGTATACACACACATTTAAAATGTCCAATTGTTCGAAATCTTATTAATTCTGAGAATTAATAACTAAAGAGTACTCTCAGTAAAGAGTAAAATAATGATTAAATGTGCAGCTTATAAACTAATATTTGTATAAGATGCGTTTTAACCCAAATCCATGATTAAGATCGAAGTGTTTTATTTATTACATCACTTCCTGTCTGAGTTAGCAGGTTTACTGTAATGGCGGATTATGACCACAAGATGGCGGCAGTGTGTAAGAAATAATGCAGTGGATTTTTTTAAATAAAATATTTAATTAAACTTTCAACATAACGTTTATAACCGATTAATGTTAAACTGCCTCAAATAATATAATATAATATAATATAATATATATAATATAATATAATATAATATAATATAATATAATATAATATAACATAATATAGTGAGTTCTGTAACACACACATACAGTCTGTAGTTTTTCGTCTTTATTGGTGTGTTACAGTTACACAGTGATTCTGTTTCCATGGAAGCAATCATGTCAGAATCATTCTGCAGAAATCTGTGTGCTGTACACACACACACACACACACACACACACATATACACTCACACACACACGGTGCAGTCTGACTGAACCACTTCTATAAATGAAAATATATCACTTTAATTATAACCTGTACACTTCAGTGTGTAATTCAGATACAGTAATTATACTGTATAGTGTGTGTGTGTGTGTATG
>NC_069711.1:35545159-35555159 GCF_027358585.1 Pangasianodon hypophthalmus | reverse complement strand
ACGCTGTGGAGCATCTGTGTGACAAACTGCAGCACATCACACTGCAGGTACACACACACAACACACACACACACACAACACACACAACACACAGACACACACACAATAATAGAAAGTAAAGTATCTGATTGGTCCGGTGTGGTTACTGCATCTAGAGCAGTCTTAGAACTTTTAACATCCTTGTATAGTGTGTGTGTCCTCATGTGTGTGTGTGTGTGTGTGTGTGTCTGTGTGTGTGTGTGTGTGTGTGTGTGTAGGACGCCCCTGTGCAGCGAGAGTGTGTATCTCCTGTGTCTGTGGTAGATCTGCTGCGGGAGGCGGAGCTGAAACTGATGCAGCTGCAGGACGGACTACAGGGACGTGATATACACACACTCATGAAGGAGATGGAGGAGCAGGAGGTGTGTGTGTGTGTGTGTATAGTTGTGTGTATGTTTGTGTGTGTGTATGTGTGTGTGTTTGTGTATGTGTGTGAGAAACAGAAAGACACAAATCCTTCATCTGTTCATAAGTATTGTGTGTGTGTGTGTGTGTGTGTGTGCAGTTCCATGCCAGCATTGAGGGGAAGCTTCCTGACTACAACACCCGCATCACACTGCCGGATAATCAGAGAGCTGGCCCCTTTGAAGGTGAGACACACACACACACACACACACATGTGCACACACACACACACACACACATGTGCACACACACACACACACACACACACACACACACACACACATGTGCACACACACACACACACACACACACACACACACATGTGCACACACACACACACACACACACACACACATGCTCATACACACAGTAACATGACGAGTCTCTCTCTCTTTCTCTCTCTCTCTCTCTCTAGAAGAGGACAGCGGGGATGATGACGGTGATGTCATCACTCGGACGTCCCTCAAACGCCAGTCGCAGCTCATCATTGACTTGAAGACGAAGAGGAAGATTCGCCTGAGGAAGAAGAAGAGCAAGCTGTGACCTTTCACCCCATTTCACCTCATTTCCTCTTTAATGATTAGAAACATAATAAAATATCATTCAGATATTATCATTAGATTATTAAATGAAGACACATGTAGCTCTTTCACTTCTCGTCACCTGTAGAGAGGATGATGTCAGTGTGGTGATGTCAGCGTGATGATGTCAGCGTGATGATGTCAGCGTGATGATGTCAACGTCTTGTATTATCACTGTACGTCATGTAGCAGATTAACACACCTGATACACATAGAATAAACATAAATAACACACACAGTGAGTGAATGTGGTTTCAGGTGGATCAGGATTCTCCAGCTTCTCATACACAGAGAGAGAGAGATAGATAGATAGATAGAGAGAGAGACAGAGAGAGAGATAGATAGACAGACAGAGAGAGAGAGAGACAGAGAGATAGAGAGAGAGACAGACAAAGAGATAGATAGAGAGACAGATAGAGATAGAGGGAGATAGAGAGAGAGAGAAAACTATAAGCAGGTCCTCCACTTAGACATCTGCGTTATTTAATATGTTTCATATATTTTCTCAGAGATAAAACACCACAGACACTGGACCTCAGTCATCAGTCTTTGAGTGAAGTTGTGTGTAAATATTTGCGTAAACCAAAACAAAATAAAAAATTTACACCAAAGTTACAAAAGTTTCGTAAACGCTGATTTTCTTTGTATTCTCGTGCGTATGTTGATAAATAGCGATCACTCGTAAATTACTGAGCGTGTGCGCGCCACAGCTGATTTGCGTTTGGTGAAACTCCCTAAAAGGCAGAGTTCACAGCGCAAAGTGGCGACTAAACGGCCAAAAGAAGAAGAATTTCTCTGAGGCGGAAACTGAAGGATGTTTGATTCACGTCTACGAGAAAAACCGTATTATTTAGTGGCGTATCCAGCCGAGTCACAGCAGCTGAAAAGGACAAAATATGGAGAGAAATTTCAAGGTGAATTCGGTGTCATTCATCCAGCGCAGTATTAATGAGGTCAAGAGAAAATGATTAGACACAAAAATTGAGTAAAAGTATTATTGCTGATCGACCGAGTTTCTCTGCTAGCGGGGGCCAAACCGCGACACAGCTTTTTATAAACCAGGTTTCATCCTCCAAAAAAAAAAAATCAGGTTCGCATTAGTTCATCTTCTAATGAGTAAATTTACACACATTTAGGAGCAGGAGTAGGATATGAACGTTTTTCTGAATTTACGGGGTTTTTGTGAATAGCGCGGACAGTTTCGCTCTCGTGGACTCCGGGTCTCGGACGACTGTGACATCATCGGATTTGAAGTCGTGACCTCCGGACGAGGGAGAACGCTTTTCTGATTGTGAGCGTAAATTTGCTATGAAGCAGCAAGACGATATCAACAAAGTAATAATAATTTAGATTTATCACTTTACAGTTGCTTCACAACAGAATTCACAACAAAACAGCAAAAAGAAACAAAAAGACAAAAATTATACGTAAGTAATGTAATAATAAATATACAGGAAATTCTTTAAGAGTGATGCAATAAGCTGATTTGTTGTTAGGAAATGAGGCAGGAGGAGCAAACGCTTAGCATAATAGCTCATTTAGCATTCCTCCTACTGGTGGTTTTTAGGCGAGCGTCATAGCAGCGCTCACACTCTGAGATTTTAATCAAAACTACCGGAACTTTGTCAAACTTTGCAGACAACAATGAGTTAGAAGGAAGTGAAGAGGAAGAAATGCAGCATGAAGAGGTGGAATATAGACGGCTTCCTGCTTTTCGTTATTAGATAAATGATGAACTTCATCTGGGAATTGTATCACAAACACGTTTATTGCTGACTTTAATAAGGTACTTCTTGCAATGAAGTCTGATAATAATCTGTATTTGGTAAAAGCCAGCACAGATTAGATTAGATTTAACTTTATTGTCGTTGTGCAGAGCACAGAGCCAATGAAATGCAGTTTATCTAACCAGAAGTGCAAATGGCAATATGGCTATAAATATAAATATATATGCGTGTGTAAGATATGAGGTAGAGACGGCAGAGAGATACAGAAGGTGCACTGTACACAGATGTGGGGTTTATTTATCCGGTAGAGACGGCAGAGAGATACAGAAGGTGCACTGTACGCAGATGTGGGGTTTATATATCCGGTAGAGACGGCAGAGAGATACAGAAGGTGCACTGTACACAGATGTGGGGTTTATATATCCGGTAGAGACGGCAGAGAGATACAGAAGGTGCACTGTACACAGATGTGGGGTTTATATATCCGGTAGAGACAGTAGAGAGATACAGAAGGTGCACCGTACACAGATGTGGGGTTTATATATCCGGTAGAGACGGCAGAGAGATACAGAAGGTGCACCGTACGCAGATGTGGGGTTTATATATCCGGTAGAGACGGCAGAGAGATACAGAAGGTGCACCGTACGCAGATGTGGGGTTTATATATCCGGTAGAGACGGCAGAGAGATACAGAAGGTGCACCGTACGCAGATGTGGGGTTTATATATCCGGTAGAGACGGCAGAGAGATACAGAAGGTGCACCGTACGCAGATGTGGGGTTTATTTATCCGGTAGAGACGGCAGAGAGATACAGAAGGTGCACCGTACACAGATGTGGGGTTTATTTATCCGGTAGAGACGGCAGAGAGATACAGAAGGTGCACCGTACGCAGATGTGGGGTTTATATATCCGGTAGAGACGGCAGAGAGATACAGAAGGTGCACCGTACACAGATGTGGGGTTTATTTATCCGGTAGAGACGGCAGAGAGATACAGAAGGTGCACCGTACACAGATGTGGGGTTTATATATCCGGTAGAGACGGCAGAGAGATACAGAAGGTGCACCGTACGCAGATGTGGGGTTTATATATCCGGTAGAGACAGCAGAGAGATACAGAAGGTGCACCGTACGCAGATGTGGGGTTTATATATCCGGTAGAGACGGCAGAGAGATACAGAAGGTGCACCGTACGCAGATGTGGGGTTTATATATCCGGTAGAGACGGCAGAGAGATACAGAAGGTGCACCGTACACAGATGTGAGGTTTATATATCCGGTAGAGACGGCAGAGAGATACAGAAGGTGCACCGTACACAGATGTGGGGTTTATTTATCCGGTAGAGACGGCAGAGAGATACAGAAGGTGCACCGTACACAGATGTGGGGTTTATATATCCGGTAGAGACGGCAGAGAGATACAGAAGGTGCACCGTACACAGATGTGGGGTTTATATATCCGGTAGAGACAGCAGAGAGCAGCTCAGTGCAGATACAGAAGGTGTGTGTAGTAATTAGTCAGTAATGTGCAAGGAGGCGAGTTCTGAGTGAGGTGTAAGGGCGAGTTACCACGGTAGCGCAGATGAAAAGATGCAGGTGGTATTTAAGAGTGTAAACAGCATTAATATTGTACAGTACAGTGTTTTTTTATAACATGGGTCAGAATGGTCGTGTACACTTCAGCGCCTGAACTCAGAGTTCAGAAGCCTGACAGCTGATGGGAAGAAACTGTTCCTGAGTCTGCTAGTGCGACAGCGAAGACTCCTGTAGCGATTCCCAGATGGTAGAGGAGTAAACAGAGGAGTAAACAGAGGAGTAAATAGACCACGGCTGCAGTGAGAGGTGTCTCTGATTACACGTCTCACTCTCCGTAAGCAGAGTTTGTGATGATCGTCTTTGATGGAAGGAGCCTGGACACTGATGTATTGGGCCGTTTTCACCCCGCTGGAGGACCTTCTGATCTGAGACAGTGCAGTTACTGTACCACACTGTGATGCAGTTTGTTAAGACGCTCTCAGTAGCACAGGAGGATCTGGGGCATACGTGAGCTTCATGTATACGCCTATAAGCCTACACATGTTATTTATTATTTGTCATATCAAGTGTGATTGTGGAAAACTCAGCATGATGACAAAATGGTCCAACAGAGCTTGAGTGTCTGATCTATTTGTCTAATATATCTGGCAGGTCGAGGCAAAGCAATCACTCGAGAGATGTTCTTATGGATCTTATGGATATCATGTATGTTTGCTCTGAGTATGTACACTATACTGGACCACGAATCTACAAGAATATACACGAACACTTCCTCTGATGTTGCTACTCCTTATAGCCCTCATACCACAGCATGAATCATTTTCTAAATCTGCCCCTGGTCAGAAATGACGCAATTCTGAGTTCCGAATTTCACTTCCATGTAATTCAGCATTACGTGTGTACCTGTGTAGGAGAGGGCGGAGCCTCAGTTAAATCTGCTGGACATAAACTAGATCATGTGACTCCACCACTAACCAAACAGTGTTAACTATGTGTGCGTGTGCGTGTGTGTGTGTGTGTGTGATTATGACACACTCAACTTCCCTACATTATGTTATTGATAGCACAAAGCCATTTTAAACACAATTCTGCTGAATAGTATCAAATAAAAGCTTTTATAAAATGAGAAATGATGCTCGTCCCCCGGGGCTACGTCCATATCACACACACACACACACACATGCACACACACACTCCTCCACCCAGAAGCAGTGTGTGAGGGACAGGAATGTTTCCAGTACTCCACGGACTCCAGAATGACGCATGACTTTGTGCGGCTGACCTTCACTATGAATCGTATCCCACAATGCACCGCTTCATACTCGGAATAAAGTGATAATTATTCACCACTGAACACATCTGTTCTCGGTAACAGCTCTTTTATTCTCCACTGTGTGACGATACAGAGCAGAACATCAGGGGTTTAATTCAGTTTAAACATCACACACGTCATTATGTAACTAATTAACACTGTGTGTGTCATTCTCTTATAGAAAAATAATCAACAACAGGGTGGAGTTACTGGTGCCACTGTGACTATTATTTTCCTATAACAACACATCCACAAGTGTTTTATTGCCCTTATACCACAGCAACTTGCCAACAATTATACATTTTATCTATCTATCTATCTATCTATCTATCTATCTATCTACCACTTCACAGCATTCTATCTATCTATCTATCTATCTATCTATCCCTTCATGGCATTTTATCTATCTATCTATCTATCTATCACTTCACAGCATTCTATTCATTCTATATCTATTTATTTATTTGTTAATATTTTTGATTAAGAATGATACGTCATACTTTTGAATATCTGATTATAAAATGCCAAATCTCTCTAACTAGTGCACTACAGAGTGAACAGTGTGTGTGAGTGTGTGTGTGTGTGTTGAGGGTGTGTGTGTGTGTGTGTGTGTGTGTGTGTGTGTTGAGGGTGTGTGTGTGTGTGTGTGTGTGTGTGTGTGTGTGTGTGTGTGTGTGTGTGTTGAGGGTATTGGGGTTGTGCGGTATTTAGCGCCGCTGAGGAACGCGTTCTTTAGCAGAGCACGTGCACTTCGCACCTGCGGCCGGACAGGTTAGGTACGTCACTGATTAATCACGTGACTGCTTCAGGCATTGAACGGCGACAGAAGACACAAAGCGAGTGCGTAACACACACACACACACACACACACACTTATCTATACTGTTATCACACGCGCATCTGCCAAAGTGTTATATTTATCGTGCACGAGCTCCTATATGCACACACACACACACACACTCACACTCACACACACACCTGCTGCTCATTTACACATGAAACACGCGGTGTGTGTGTGTGTGTGTGTGTGTGTGTGTGTGCACATATAGGAGCTCGTGCACGATAAATATAACACTCTGGCGGATGTGCGTGTGATATAACAGTATAGATAAGAGTATAAGAATATGTGTGTGTGTGTGTGTGTGTGTGTGTGTGTGTGTTTAGAGGATGAGAGCATCTCTGCAGCTGTGTGTCTCTGAGAGGAGTGTGTGTGTAAAGCGTGTTCGACTGAAGAGACTCCTGCGTGACACTGATGTCTGGCTCACACACTTCACCCTGCTGAGCACACACAGTGAGGTGAGACACACACACACACACACACACACACACACTCTTCACTAAATCATGTAGTCATAATAATAATAATAATAATAATAAAAGCTGCAAGCAGCGTTTTCGGGGGCCAAGCACCCAGACTCGGTGAGACACACACACACACACACACACAGACGCGCTCCAGTTGCTGCTGAAGCAATCAGAGGAAAGCAGAGCCATAACTTTAGGCAAAGAGATTCAGGAGTGATTGTATTTTCACTCATGATGTGTGTGTTTAGACCACGGACAGTGAGGAATTCTCTGACTGTAGGAGGAAAGGTCTAGATGAACACATGGGCAGCAGGGTGGCGTTGGTGCTGCAGCGTTGTTTAGACAGGTGTCAAGATGATGTGAGCCAAATGTGGTGAACATCGGACAAAATCTGGAGGAGGAGCAGCAAAAATGGCAGTTAGATAGATGTAAGCATTTTTGGCATGTTATTGTTTGTTGGACCAGTAGGTGACGCTGGCATGAAATTTATTGCCTCAGGTCTTGCTCCTGAAGATGCCTACCAGGTTTTACATCAGTGCACAAAGTCGTTGCTAAGATACAGCCTCACTTCCTGTTTGGTGGCTTCACCATCAGATTCATTGGCCATTACAGACAAACCCTTTGGATTATTCAAAATTCTTTTGATAAGTTTACGCTGAAGATGATGTGAGCCAAATTTGGTGATGATCGGACAAAATTTGTTGGAGGAGTAGCAAAAAAACTGTTTTTGACAAAATCCAAGATGGCGGAAAATCTAATTAGGCGGAATTCACGTCATAGGATGCGTTGAACTCGTCTCGACTCAGGGAATCCAGCGATGTCTGGATTTTAAATTTTGGACACACGGTTCAAAAGTTATGACTATAAATGTTCTTCTAAATTAGGCGCATATTTGACCGGATGGTGGCGCTAGAGTGTTGGCAGCATTTGGTCCAAAATTTGGTCAGAATGTTCCGTAGAGTCTCGCAATCAGTGTGCCAAATTACACAACTGTTTATCAGACGGTTCTATGGGCTGCCACAGACACCCGAGCCAGAAGAAGAAGGAGAAGGAGAAGAAGAAGGAGAAGGAGAAGAAGGAGAGGTAGAATAACAGTAGACACACCTTCGGTGCTTGGCCCCCTAACAATATCTCTCCTGAGCTGTAGAGCAGCATAGCTATGCAGTATATTCTGTTCTGCGCGTTGCCATGGTTACCCGGTCCGACGAGGACGCGCTTCAGGCTCTTTGTGTGACGCAATCACGCGCGTTCTTCTAAACCCCGCCCCCTCAGAAACCCGAGCGCTGTGGCGAGTCCCGAGAGCGAGCAGGCGCGCGCGCGCATCTGTCTGTGTGAAATAAACTTTATTTTTCTTTATTTTTCAAACTTCGTGTATATTCTTCTCAGAAAAGAATTATCCGACATTGTTAAGGGATTATTAAAAACACGAGAAGGGTTGAGTTTCAGCTCTGTGTGAGTTTGAGCCAGCTGAGAGGAGTTCACTGCGCTAATGGCAGCAGCAGCAGCCAGCTCCTAATCGCCTTCTACACCGCTGAAGGACTCACTTCTGACTGAAAACTATGAGGAAATGTCAGCTAACCCTGGTAAACTTTTACTCTTTATTCAAACAGACTCGTGTAGACATTTAATCCTGCTGTTTTATCGCTCATTCTGCCTCAGAAGCCGCTCGAGCGCCAGATTCGGTTCCACGGAAGAGTCGAATCTCGAATCTGAGTCATCGCGAAGTGAGTCGACTCCCAAGCTTTGTGTAAAAATCACAGCAAGCTCTTACAATATAGCAAATGTCAAAGAAATAGCTGAGGCAGTTTAGATTAAAACTTTTTAATCTAAATCTACGATTAAAAAGTGGAAAAAAATGGTATTTTTGTTGTTAAGTTAAACTGCAGGTTTAAATGTAAATTAAATGCTAGCATATGAAATTAGAGAATGTGTCAGATTCACTGTCTGTCATAAATACTATAAATTATAATAATGTATTATTTATGTGCGTACTGAATTGTTTTTATATCTTCTACTGTGAAATGGTGTAGTTTTTGGAAATGATAAAAATGAAATGATTAAAAATCGACTCCGAACACATTGAATCAGAATTGGAGTCGACTCTCAAACGACTCATGATTCTCTTCCCCTGTGCGCTGCGTGTGCAGTAGTGAGTTTAGCGACACAGTGCAGGGGAGAAGTGTTCCCAGGGCACATGTTCGGTGTTTTCATGTCTTTTGCATTCCTGGTTTTAAGTGTGAGTCTCTTTAACTAATTGTCTTTATTAATATTATCTTATAAAAAGCTTTAAAATGCACTGGAATGTACATGATGTGTGAAATATAAACAAATCAACACTGACATTAACACAGTGATATTAATTACTGAGCGCTTATTTTAATCAGTCATGTGGTCTGTGCTTGGGAATCCCATGTACACCTGTTCGACAGGTGTGTGCAGGTGTGTGTGCAGGTGTGTGTGTGAGCTCTTTCTCTTCCTGAATGCCTGAGCAGGGCTGGTAGTCACAGTTTCGGCTGAGTGTGTACTCGTGTATGTATATAATCACTATATTTGTTTAAACTTTTTGACCCATTATTTATCTCACTGTACTCCACACTGCTGCTGCGTTCTGCACTCTGATTGGTCAGAAGGTGTTGATTAATTCTCTATAACAGCAGCTCTGACAGTAGTGCAGGTTTATACTAATGCGCTCGTTCTGATACGTTATCGTTTCCATAGTAACGGCTCAATCACAGGGACGTGTACAGCAGACGCTCCGCGGGTTTGTGCTGATGTTCAGTTATACGATACGTAACGTCAGTATTATCATTAACGCATCATACTCTGGTCTGTGTGTGTGTAGGTTCGTGTGTGTATAGGTGTGTGTGTGTGTGTGTGTGTGTGTGTAGGTGTGTGTGTGTGTGTGTAGGTGTGTGTGTGTGTGTGTGTGTGTAGGTGTGTGTGTGTGTGTGTGTATAGGTGTGTGTGTGTGTGTGTAGGTGCGTGTGTGTATAGGTGTGTGTGTGTGTGTGTGTGTGTGTGTAGGTGCGTGTGTGTATAGGTGTGTGTGTGTGTGTGTGTGTGTGTGTGTATAGGTGTGTGTGTGTGTGTGTGT
>NC_069711.1:35515159-35530159 GCF_027358585.1 Pangasianodon hypophthalmus | reverse complement strand
CTCAGTTCCACCTCCAAACACACGGTGAGATTAAACGTAAACGGTAATAATCCGTTAATACGTATATACTCGCGACAGTGTTATTGCTGTAGAATAGCGCTGAATGTCACTGTAATCGTTCGTCGGTGAGCAGGCGGTGTTCTGAGACTCTGTAAATAAAACCTGCTCCGTTCAGAAAGCAGTGTGAAGGACACGTGAACAGTACCAGTGTTGTCTAATTACGTAAAATTACAGGAAGAGTTCACCCAAAAACCGTGTAGCCTGATGAAGTTTTATATAAAGTCAAGTCCATAAATATTTGGACATTGACAAATTGTTATTTTATCGGTTTACTGCACTATAGAGGAGTTGACATTTAAATAAGTACAGAATTCCAGCTTTAATTTGCTCCAAATCAGGTGACTGGTGTAGGAATTACAGCCCTTTTTTATATGTAGCCCCTCCCCGTTTTAATGGACCAAAAGTAATTGGACAGTTTTGTGTTATTCTGTCATTATTTCACTTACAAGTAACCAGATAGGAAGGTCTAGAGTTGATTTCAAGTGTTCGATATATTCTTAAAAAGAAAGAACGCACTGGTGAGTTCAGGGACACCAAAAGGCCCGGAAGACCACAGAAAACAACTGTGGAGGATGACAGAAGAATTCTTTCCCTGGTGAAGAAATGTATCCTCACAACAGTTGGCCAGTTGAAGAACATCCTCCAGGAGGTCGTTGTGTCTGTGTCAAAGTGAACAATCAAGAGAAGACTTCACCAGAGTAAATACAGAGGCTTTACCTCAGGATGTAAACCATTGATAAACCTTAAAAACAAGAAGATCAGATAAGAGTTTACCAAAAACCTTAAAAAAATCCCATCCTATTGGATAGATAAGATGAGATGAAGATGAGCTTGTAGCAGAATGACGGGAAGAGAAGAGTATGGAGAAGGGAAGGAACTGCTCATGATCTGAAGCGTACCACCTCATCTCCTGGCATAGTCGTGGGTGTGGGCGTGGGTGTGGGCGTGGGCGTGGCTGTGGCCATGGCCGTGGGCGTGGGTGTGGCTGTGGGTGTGGGTGTGGGCGTGGGTGTGGGTGTGGCTGTGGCTGTGGGCGTGGCTGTGGGCGTGGGTGTGGGCGTGGGTGTGGCCGTGGGCGTGGGTGTGGCCGTGGGTGTGGGCGTGGGCGTGGGTGTGGCCGTGGGTGTGGCCGTGGGTGTGGGTGTGGCTGTGGGCGTGGGTGTGGCCGTGGGTGTGGGTGTGGCTGTGGCCGTGGGCGTGGGTGTGGCCGTGGGTGTGGCCGTGGGTGTGGCTGTGGGTGTGGGTGTGGCCGTGGGTGTGGGTGTGGCCGTGGGTGTGGGCGGCTGCCAGTGGAACTGGATCTCTAATATTTATTGATGTGACTGCTGACTGAAGAAGCAGCAGGATGAGTTCTGTAGTGTACAGGGTGATGATATCTGCTCACATTCAGACAAATGCTTCAACACTCAGTGGATGGAGCTTCACAAGCAACCCAAGACTTTTTAAGGTTAAAAAGTGGAATGTTCTGCAACCGCCAAGTCAGTCACCTGACCTGAATCCACCTGAGCTGCATTTCACATGCTGAAGGTAAAACTGAAGACAAAACATCACGAGAACCAGCAGGAAGTGAAGACAGCTGCAGTGAAGACCTGGCAGAACATCAGCAGGAAAGAAACCCAGCACCTGCTGATGTCTGAGTTCCAGAATTTCAGTCATTTACTGCAATAGATTCATAACCAAGTGTTTAAAATGGCAGTTTAATTTATGATAGTGTTATTTTGTCCAATTACTTTCTGTCTGTTATACACGTATACTCACACACACACACACACACACACACACACACACACACTGCTGTAATTTCGACACTGGTCGCCAGGTTTGGATGTAAATTCCCTCAGATTAAATCTGAAAATCACTTAGAGTTCATATTCATTATTTAATTTTAACTCCAATACACTCTTGTAGACAGACAGCAGTAACAGTAACTTCGTCATTGTTCGGATATTTATGGAGCTGACTGTACATGACACGACTGTTTCTCCTTTTAGTTTTATAAAGTCCCTCTTCTTTGAAGAGGAAGTGCGTGCGTGTCTCTTATTTTAGGAATTATTAAATTTCAGTTTTCCATTTGAGCTATTGGGAAAGTACCACTCTAAAACAGGAAGTGTGTGTGTGTGTGTGTGTGTGTGTGTGTGTGTGTGTGTGCGCACGCATGCAGAGCTACAGTGGGGGAGAGGTGCCGTACCTGGGGACGTACCTGACCATCCTGACCATGTTGGACACAGCTCTACCTGACACACTGGAGGTGCTGACACACACACCTGAGATTTACCTGCCTATAATAATAATAATTATAATAATAATAATAATAATGATGTCTGTGTGTTTCAGGGCGGACTAATCAACTTTGAGAAACGAAGAAGAGTGAGTATAACCACACACACACACACACACACATACACACACACACACACACACACACACACACAGCTGTTGCCCACTGATTGGTGTAGTTTATATTATAGGTTATTTTAATGACTGAAACATCTCTTTAACAGCTGTTTCTTCTCTCTCTCTTTCTCTCTTTCTCTCTCTCTGTCTCTCTGTCTTTGTCTCTCTCTCTCTCTCTCTCTCTCTGTCTCTCTCTCTCTCTCTCTGTCTTTGTCTCTGTCTTTGTCTCTCTCTCTCTCTCTCTCTTTCTCAGGAGTTTGAGGTTCTGTTTCACATCCGGCAGTTGCAGGTGTCGTGCTCTCTCTATTCTCTCCCGTCTCACCCCTGTGTCTCCTCTTGGCTCAACAGCTGCTCACCCCTGTCTGACCAGCAGAGGTCAGTGTACACACACACACACACACACACACACACACACACACACACACACACACACACAACACGCACACACACACTCAGTTTAAAGGCTTCATCCCAAACTTGGTATGATGGAAATCTTATTACTGTGTTTAGGATTATGAGATAACTGTATGTGTGTGCGTGTGTGTGCGTGTGTGTGCGTGTGTGTGCGTGTGTGTGCGTGTGTGTGCGTGTGTGTGCGTGTGTGTGCGTGCGTGTGTGTGTGTAGTTATGATCTGTCCAGACAGCTGGAGCCTCCGGTGGATTCATGTCCCGGGTCACCGAGCTGGAGCCATCGACTCATCAGCAAGAAACTTGGCTTGTACGTCTCTCTCTCTCTCTCTCTCACACACACACACACACACACACACACACACACACACACACAGCCTGCACAGTGATGGTACTGACACACAGTCTCGTGTGTGTGTGTGTGTGTGTGTGTGTGTGTGCAGGTTGTTGAGCAGCAGTGACAGCTCTAAGAAGAAAACACACTCGGACCAGATGAGTGTTTCCTCGTCAGGCTCCAGCAGCTCAGAGATGGACGACTTCTCCTTTCCACTCCGCCCCAAATCACAGGTAACAATGATCACATGATCAAATTCTGATCTCTGATTGGTCAGATACAGAACAGACAGACACGTGTCTCTCACACACGTGTCTCAGTGTTCATGTTAGTGCTGTACGATGCGCACAAATCATGTGATGTGCGATCGTCATGACGATATGATTGTGAGAAATAAATAAATTAGAATTAAAATAACCTTAAAGTTTTATTTCTGATATTAATTTCACGGGAATAATTTCTCTTCTTAAAGCAAATAAATTTACTGTTTTTCAAAATAAAAAACAATAAATAATGAAATACTACTCCTACTACACACTTATTTATTTATTTATTTATTTTTTTTTTTTTACATAAGGTTCAAAAATCTGAAGGTTTCTGAACATTTATTTAAAAAATAAACATAAATAATTTATTACGAAATAATTCATGACTGAAAGCGCTAAAATATTTTCTTGACTACAGTAAAAAAATACCTGCGAAAAAATTACACAACTACAGTTAACCGTTTTATATATTAATTAACGAGTAACGCTGTTATTAGAAACTGCTTCGCTGTTCGTTTGCGCTCGTGATATTCCCGTCTCCCGGCACAAAGGGGGCGTGTCCACAACCAGTATGGGCGGGACAGGAGGCGGAGCCACTGTCAGAACCGCCGTATCTACAGCGCGTGCTCCGGTTCCAGTCAAGATGTAGCTTTCAGTTCGACTAAAGGCTTCAAATCCGCACAACGGGAGTCAGTGGCACCGTGACGTCCACTTTATACATACAGTCATAATCATAAGCGTGTGTGTCTGTGTGTGTGTCTGTGTGTGTGTCTGTGTGTGTGTCTGTGTCTGTGTCTGTGTGTGTGTCTGTGTCTGTGTGTGTCTGTGTGTGTGTCTGTGTGTGTGTCTGTGTGTGTGTCTGTGTGTGTGTCTGTGTCTGTGTCTGTGTCTGTGTCTGTGTCTGTGTGTGTGTGTGTGTCTGTGTGTGTCTGTGTCTGTGTCTGTGTCTGTGTCTGTGTGTGTCTGTGTCTGTGTCTGTGTGTGTGTCTGTGTGTGTGTCTGTGTGTGTGTCTGTGTGTGTGTGTGTCTGTGTGTGTGTGTGTGTGTCTGTGTGTGTCTGTGTGTGTGTCTGTGTGTGTGTCTGTGTGTGTGTCTGTGTGTGTGTCTGTGTGTGTCTGTGTGTGTGTGTGTGTGTGTCTGTGTCTGTGTGTCTGTGTGTGTCTGTGTGTGTGTCTGTGTCTGTGTGTGTGTGTGTGTCTGTGTGTGTCTGTGTCTGTGTCTGTGTCTGTGTCTGTGTGTGTGTCTGTGTGTGTCTGTGTCTGTGTCTGTGTGTGTGTCTGTGTGTGTGTCTGTGTGTGTGTCTGTGTGTGTGTGTGTCTGTGTGTGTGTGTGTGTGTCTGTGTGTGTGTCTGTGTGTGTGTCTGTGTGTGTGTCTGTGTGTGTCTGTGTGTGTGTGTGTGTGTGTGTCTGTGTGTGTGCTGCAGTCTGGATCGTGCCTGAACATCTCAGCAGACTCGTGTCCTGATCCACGCTGCACCTCTCCTGCTCCCTCCTCCTCTCAGTCTGATATCTCCAGTCTGAGCTCTGATGGTGCGTCTCCATCTTCATCATCATCATCATCTTCATCCTCCTCCTCCTCCTCCTCCCAGGCTGTGTATAATAAACAGAGTGACAGCTGCATCATCAGAGTCAGCATGGAGCTGCACAGCGGCAACGTCTACAAGAGCATCCTGGTACATGATTACACTGTAACAGTGAGGATTAAACTGTGTTCAGAACACGGCAGGTCAGGCTTTCAGGTGTGTAATGACTGTGTGTGTGCGTGTGCGTGTGCGTGTGTGCGTGTGTGTGTGTGTGTGCGCGCACGTGTGTGTGTGTGTGTGTAGATAAGCAGTCAGGATAAGACGAGTCAGGTGATACAGAGAGCTCTGGAGAAACACAACGTGGAGAATATGAGCTGCAACGACTTCACACTCATACAGATCCTGCTCTGTGATAGAGGTACACACACACACTCACACACACACACTCACACACACACACACACACACACACACACTCACACACACACACACACTCACACACACACACACACACACACACACTCACACACACACACACTCACACACTCACACACACACTCACACACACACACTCACACACACACACACTCACACACTCACACACACACACACACACACACACTCACACACACACACACACACACACACACTCACACACACACACACTCTCACACACACACACTCACACACATTCACTCACACACACACACACACACACACACACACACACTCACACAGATCCTGCACTGTGATAGAGGTACACACACTCACACACACACACACTCACACACACACACACACACACACTCACACACACACTCACACACACACACACACACACTCTCTCTCAAACTCACACTCATACACACAGACACTCAGTATAATAACCCTGTGTGTGTGTGTGTGTGTGTGTGTCTCAGAGCTGTTGATTCCGGATAAAGCGAATGTGTTCTACGCGATGTGTCCCTCAGAGAGTTACGACTTTGTTCTGCGTGAGCGCTGGAGGAGTCACAGCCTGGGCTCGAGTCCCGCTGTCCTGCGCAGAGCTCACAACAAGTAACCATGTGACCTGGAGGACTCGCTGCTTCACACTGTGTGTGTGTGTGTGTGTGTGAGTGTGTGTGTGTGTGTGAGAGAGAGTGTGTGTGTGTGTGAGAGAGAGAGAGACTCGTTAATGTATTCTCTTGTGTTTTAATATTATAAACTCACCAAGTTTTATTGGTGTGTGTGTGTGTGTGAGATGGAGCCGCGTGTGTAGATAATAATCGCGATAATCAGACTAAACATTTTATTCTGTTTTATGAGATTTTATATATATAATGTTTTAAAGCTATAGACTTTGAGTGTTATGTTTATACACACTGTACTGTAGAACTGATTATCAGCAGGTGTGTGTTAGTGCATTAATGTGTACAGGACAGATATTTATATATAATAATAATAATAATAACTATTATTATTATTATCATATGGATGTTAAGGTTCGAGTGTTTTAACTAGCAGGATTTTATTTATTTATTCTGATGTCCGTTACAGCGCACTGATTCAGATTTATTCTCCTTCAGTTCGTCAGGTTTTACGGGAATCTGCAACTTTTTTCCTTTTAATGCACAAAATCACCTAAAGTGAATTAATCCGGCTTTAATCCCAGCGTCTTTCCGTCTTAATGCATTCCCCTCTGTGTGGAAAATTATTATAAATAAATTAATAAATGCTTTTCCCCCCCCCTTTTTTTTTGTGACGCAGGCAGAAGTGTTCTGTAAAGTTTGAAACTTTTTCATGAAATGTTTAAAGAACACAACGCTGCAGCTGGTTTATTAAACACACTGTAATATTTCATTATTCACTGAAAAACAAAACAAACTGCTCTCATCACGTTTAATGCTTTTTTTTTCTCTCAGTGTTTGTTTTTATGCAGATTATTTCCTGGAGTGTGTTTTTTATTCGCTGCAGTAACGATGTTGTGTTAATTGTGATGATTATCAGTGCATGTCTAAATAACGGACAGTGTATAGTACAGATATTTATATATGAATGATTGATCCTGTACAGTAATAATTATAATACAGAGCTAATATAAAGATGTTAATTAAGGTGTGTGTGTGTGTGTGTGTGTGCTCTGCAGTGCTGTTCTCATAAATGGTTTGTTTTCAAAACTTGGAACAGTTTTAACTGAAATAATTCTGATCAATAAATGCTTTCTAGTTCATTACAAAAAGTGTGTGTGTGTGTGTGTGTGTGTGAGAGAGAGAGAGAGAGAGAGAGAGAATGTAATTAAACTGCTTTAGAAACAAACATCACTAATGAGGGTTTACAGTTTATTGGTGACGTGCTGCCACCTGCTGGCTGAAATCAGTTACTGCATGTATATAATCATTATATAAATCACAGTTAAAAATCATTTAAAGCTTATTTTAAATTTTGTTTGTTAGATCAACATTATCTTCGACAGTCTGAGCCGTTTCTCATTATGTAATGTGTATATAGTGTGTATATAGTGTGTATATAGTGTGTATATAGTGTGTAAGAAGTCCCTGAGCCACCAGGGGGCGCCGTAAGAAAGCAATATATTTTTTTAAATGTATATTTATATTTTTAGGACGGGGAGCTCAGGGTTCAGGGCCACCGCCTTGTGGTCTGCAACCCGAGAGGTATGATTCGTGCGTGTGTGTGTGTGTGTGCGTGTGTGTGTGTGTGTGTGTGTGTTATAACCACATTAGACACGTTTAAACCCAACACAGTTTTATTTTCTTGTCATTCTTTTAAAGACACAGCAGTGAAACACAAGACTGCACCACCTGTGAGAAATATATAACAATTAAAATATAAAAAAATTATAAAGCGTTAAAAAAACGAAAATAAATCTGATTAAAAACTTTGCATCACTGAGGAGTGTGTGTGTGTGTGTTCACACACTCGGCACAGACAGCACTCTGATCATTTCTGATAAAACGTGTGTGTGATGGATGCTGGTGTTTCTCCTGTCTCTAGTCTAATGCAGTTTATTTTATTTTATTTTATTTTATTGATGTGAATCGGCTCTAAGCTGCATGTAAAGTGGATAAAACTCACTTTAAACACGTCACACGCTTCAGTGTGAGTTTGCTGAGGTAGTGAAAGCGTCAGGACAAACTGTCCTCTCTCGTTTCTCCTCTCGGTCGATTAAACAGTGCAGTATTTGTCTTAGTCACGTATAAAACTTTACAAACTGGAACAGATCCACGTTAGTGTTTGTGTCTGATTTCTCATCGTGTTTCAGTAAACAGATTCCGCACGATGAAATAAATCAAATCAGACCGCTCATATTTACTGAGTTCTGGTGCTGGTTTGTTTGTTGAAATGTTATAAATAATAAATAAACCACTTCATGTTGTAACGTTTTAGTAAAATAATCAACTTCAGGTGAAGCGCAGTTACTGCCATCACTCCAGGTTGATTAGTTTCCTTTAACGGCACGTCCTCGAGTGTTTTATTCCTCTTACACCACAGCAATTTACCAGCAACTACAATTTATTTATTAAAGAACAACATGTCAGTTTTTATCCATTTATAGTTACGTTTAATGTTGTGGAATGTGAGTGAAAGAAGTTTCTGTTCTCGCTTACGTTATAGCAGCTATAAACAGTCGTTCCTTTCATTCCTTTCATTGTTTATAAACAGTGTTAGGACACGCCCCCTGCTGTTATATTTCTGTCCAAGCTCATGAACAGCACGTGCACTTTAACTGATATCCAACTTTAAAATCTTTACATTTGTGCATCTCAAACCCGTGTATTTTACTGAGTGTAGTGTATTTTGGAGACGAGAGGCTCAGATATCAGCTCTGATAGAATCATCGTAGATCTTAATTGTGTTCGAACTGCACACGTCACTTACGTTATAGCAGCTATAAACACTCGTTCCCTCACCAGCGTCTCTTTATTCTCTCTCTTCAAGTTAATAAGAGAAAATAATCGCAGCTTGTTCCGCATGTTACTGAGAAACCGCAAAGAAGCGTAAACTCCTCTGTCCTGAAGACATCGGAAAACTTAAAGTTCCAGCTTTACCTCTGACTGTTACAAAGCGCTGACACTGGAGACTCCTTCCATAAACGTTACACATCTCCTTACAGATCAGCGATTACACGTGTTATTCTGTTTATCATCAGTGGAGCGTCCGCTGTACACGTCCCTGTGAATGAGCTGTTACTATGGAAACAATAAGGTATCAGAAAGAGTGCATTAATATAAACCTGCGCTACTGTCAGAGCTGCTGTTATAGAGAATTAATCAACACCTTCTGACCAATCAGAGTGCAGCACTCAGCAGCAGTGGGATTCAGAGTGACATCACAGGGAACTGAACGAGCTGCACTTCTCCTTCTGACCACAAGAGGTCACCTGAACATTACACACCTGTGTGAGATCCACCTGCTTTACTTTCTCTAATTAAAGGGTGAGTTTTTCTTCAAATTGATATTCTGATATTCCCGTGTGCAGGTAAGATGACTTTTTTAAATTGTTTTCATTCTGAATTTTGTTGCTATTTGTATTAAACTCTGTTAACGGAGCCGCTTCTGTCTACAAATACGACCAGAAATCAGGCACAAACTATTTTCGACACTAAACCAGTCGGACTGTAGCTGTAGTTTTAACGCAGCGTGACGTCACTTTCGGCTACAAATCTTCAAAACCAGACACGAGTATGATTTATTTTCTTCTTTACGTTTGTGGACACGTTGATATTCAGTCCGAATATAAATGGAACCTCAGATTTTGATCCTGTCCTGACTTTAAGTTGTACATTTTAGATAAAGTCATGCTGATGAAATCCGGTACAGTTTTACGTTATCTTACTTTAAAGCATGTAAAAGTGATTCTTCTTCTTTTATTATTATTCACAGTTTTATCTTACAGGAGGCTGGTTTTAGTCGTGTCACATGAACCTCACGGCTCAGACACCATCATGATGCCCACAAAGTGTTTATAACGAGACAAGACCAAAAATAAAATAAACAAAATACAGATTTAAATGAATTATAAGACACTAAAAAACCAAATTCCAGCATTAAGACAAAGTGTAAAGGGATAGAGCGCTGATTTTAGTGTTTTTGTTCTCTAAAAAACATTATTATTATTATTATTATTATTATTATTACAGTATTTTACAGTGCAGAACGTGTGTGTGGCAGAAACGTCACATGACACTGAAACTCTGTGTCTTTGGTGCTAAATTTAACAGAAGAAACATTTGGAGTGAAAATAAATAAAATTTTCGGAGTGATCGTATCTCCAGATCGTACAAACATCACACACATTACTGTTTTTACAGACGCTGAGTTTCATCTTTAAACTGCGTTATTTAAAATGTTCAAGATGTAAATTTCACTCAGAACTACCAAAAAAGAGAATTTTACTAACCGACTTTATCATTTAGGTGCCAGTGCTGTAAGTGCTGTTAATCAGGAATACGATAAAATCGTGATATTTGTGCATCGGGATTTTTAAAAGGAAACAATAAAAAGGATTTAATTTCTTGCCGCGATTCTTTAAAATATTTAAATACAACATCGTATACTCGGCCGTGAAATACCTTTTAGAAGTTTATTAAATTTAAATTTTTTAAATGCTTTTGAATCTTAATTAGGTTTAAAATTAGCGTGAAGTTTGTAATGTATAACAAACATTTACGTTTTGTGTTTAAAAAAGAAAAACACGGGAGGTGAAAATTTTACGCTTAAACCCAAACACATTCTGCTTTCAGGAGTTCGGAGTTTTCTGTATTGTTTCATTTCTGAGCTGTAACTTTAGCGCTTGTGTGTTTACAGGACGGACAAATCGCGGTGACAGAGTGATATCGCCCCCTAGTGACAGCCGAATCCACGCATTCGTGCAAATTTTTGTGAGAAACGTGTTTCAGTTAAGTGACTAACGCTAACCCTGCGTTCACACTCGCGAGTGACAGAGCGTTCGTTTTCCACGTACATTACCGACACAGAGCTGCGATTTCAGCGACATTTAAACGGAGAATTTCTCATTTCTACACAAATTCGTTATGACTCTGTAAAAAAAAAAAAAAACGACAAATCCAAACGATCGTCTCGGATAATTCCTCAGACCGATCCTACGGAGCGTGAGGTCCGACGTTTCGTTAGTTCCCCGCTCACTAGCTGCAATTAGTTCCCGCAAAACTGCAAGAAAAACGTACAGCCGTGGTTTCTTCTCCTCCTGTCACGTTAAATGTGTTGAGTGACGTCATGAGGGAAAGTAAAGTGTGGAAGGAAGTCGCAGAGAGGGCTGGTGTCTGAGCGCACGTAGCTACTACCGTTAGCTCACTTTGCTAATCTTAATTAGTATTTAGTTAGCTTTAGAAGCGATATAGAGCCACTGTTGTTTCACGCGAGTGACTCGTCACCTGTTAGCGTGAACGCAGGATTAAGTGCGAGATCTTAAACACTGGAACGTGTAACTCTGATAAAAATCGCTGTGAAACTGCGATAAAAAGTCTTTACACTTAACGTTATTGGAAAATAGTGTGAGTAAGTGCTGATAATCAATTCTCACCCTGCTCTGTGTGTGTGTGTGTGTGTGTGTGTGTGTGTGTGTGTGTGAATGCATTAGTGTTATCACTGACATCTTTTTAGTGTTGATCGATGGACAGCAGGATCCGTTCTAATTCACTTCTCACTTCATCTAGATGTGAATCGTTTGTTCCTGGTCGGATAAAATTCTGTTCGTCGTCTCTTCCCTCGACTTTTTTCCCATGATGCTTTTGGGCGACGTGGGTGAAGGTGAGCGAGTGTTCCTGTAGTGCTGAAGTAGATGAAGTGCTGAAGGTTTTGAGGACTGTAGTGCACTTTAGCTTTGCTTTTAGCAAGTTCTAAACGTGTGACATCATCACACCATGACGGTCCAAGCTACAGCGTGAGGAACCAGGCCAAATCTCCTTCAGGGACGTAATCCAGAAGACAGAAAACGTCCAAAAATAAGTTCCGAGATTTAACAGAATTTTAAAAATACAGACCGCTGATGAGCGAGCCAGTGGAGATGATCTGAGTCTCTGCTCTGAAGCTGAGAGGAACCCTCTCAGTCACGTTTCTTATTCCTGTCTCCTCGTGATCCTGACCCTGTCCTCACGCTGCCTCTGCATGGAGAAGGTTCAGGAGGTCCGTCTGCGCTCTGGGTGAGGTTTCGTCCACACTGCAGAAGTGCTGAAGAGGCTGAAGTGTTGGAGGTGGAATCCTCGTTAGCCACGGCTCGGTGTTTCAGCCTCAGCTTGTGCGGTAACGCTGTTGTTTTAACGGTTCCTCCATTCTGACCAGAGTGCGAGCTCTGACCGGTTTCTGAGGATGAAGAAGATGGAGACTCGTCATCAGTGGACGCTTCTTTGTCTGAGCTGTGAGGATCTCCGTCGCTCGAGGACGTGTCCTTACTCAAAGACGAGAACCTGTCGTCTCTCAGATCGCCCTCGCAGGTTAGCGCTGGTGGTTCAGTGAGGTAGATGTTCTGGTACTGGAGATCAGCTTCATCCAGGAGATGTTGGTCTTGAAGGGTGTAGTGAACATCTGCTTTAGTTTCGGCGTCATGGTAATTCGGCACGTCCAGCGATCCCCTCGCGAGCTGCTGAGCCACTTCTGAGAGAGTCTCTAAAGCGTACGCTCTTGGTAGATCACCACTTCCTGTTTGCTTTGGATCCGCTTGGTTCTGCGTGACGTACGAGCCGCTGCTGTAGAGAATCACGCTCCTCTGGTTAGAAGCAGGTTGATGAGAACCGTGATGTTCTTGCACGTTGCCGTGGTGGTTCTGCACTCGATCGTGATGTCGGCTCGCGATGCCGTTGATGACGCCGGCGTGAACGCCTGCGCTTTCTCGCTTCATATCATAAGTTGCCGGTTCAGGACAGTCCAAAGACGATCCGTCTGAGAAATCGGACAGAGATCCTCGGGAGGGATATTTGGGTAACGACGCTTGACCTTCACTCTGAGTAATTTGCTCCGTCTCCGACGAGTCCGAGTTCATCAGGACGTGAGCGCTCGGGAGCTGCAGATTTTCAGAAGTGCGCTTGTTTTCAGCAGCGTTGCTGATTTGTTGTGTTTTCTCCGTGTAGGAAGCGGCGCTGATGAGCCCGAACCTGAGCTTCAGCTGCAGAAGCTCCATCTTCAAGCGAAGGTTCTCCTCGTTGAGGGCCATCACCCGGTTCTCCAGCACCATGTCGTTGAGTCTGCGTTTCTCCCGCGAGCGCTTGGCTGCTTCGTTGTTCTTGCGGCGTTTTTCCCAATACGACGCGTCTTTGTTTTCCTCAGAAATGAACTCGCGCTTGCGTCTGCAGTTCACGTTGGGTTTCGGTTTGGCGACTCGGCCTTGACGAGCGCTGCTGGTGATTCGCGGCGACGCCGCGTTCTCGCTTCCTACATTCGGAATCACATCCAGTGCCTCCGAGTCTGCGCCGGGGGTTTGGACGGGATGATTCCGACTTTCCATTGTGCTCTTGTGTTAGCTGTTCTTTGTGACATTGAAGACAGGATACGACCTGAAGAAGCTCTAATGATCAAACACAAACCGATAATCAGTTAGACATCATATAACCTTCTCCTTTACAATCACAATATAATTACTGTTACATCATCATCGCTATGGAGATTAGCCAGCTCCGGTCAGCTAGCTAGCATTCTTAGCTCTTTGCTACGAGATCTGTGAGCTGGTTTACGTGGATTTGTATCTAAGCTGTGAAACTGGTGAGCGATGTGGAGCGACAACATGGTGGTGAAACTGTAAAGCGTAATGAAAGATCAGAAATGAAGACGTAACATGAACACATACCAAGCTGTTCTCTGGTTCTGTGAAGTTCTGCACGGGGGAACGCAGAGGTTGTTTTCCTGTTTGTACGCTCAGACGTCCACACTGATCAGGAGGAGGAGAAGGAGGAATTCAACAACATTCAGCTTTTTAGGAGATGATTTAGGATTTGGGATTTAGAATTTGGGAGATGATTTCAGTTTGTTGAAGCAGCTGATCCACACGATCCTGATTAATCTGCACAGAGAAGGAAAAATATTTTTAATGTTTCTTCACTTTAACTGCAATTAATATAATTTTTTAAAAAGCAGCTTACTCAGTGTTTATCACAGTAGAAAACAGGAAAGCTGGACCACTGCACAGTCCCTCCGCGATTTCATGATTTTGCATCACAGAATTTAGAAAAAATCAAGTAAACTCTGCAATATTTGGAGGAGCTCGCAATTTTTCATTTAATTACATTCAATTAGAGCAGATTTGAGCCAACACGCGTCATGTGACGTCACAACACGCATTCAGCCAAAGCCCTCTTCGATTCACATGCATCAACTGGACTGAAGGAACACACACACACACACACACACACACACACACATACATATACACACACACACAACTGAACTGGTCCAAAGGAACTCATGCATACATACATGCATATATATATACACACAACGGAACATCCTCTATGCACATGCACTGCACATGTTTTGCACATGTCTTATTATTGCTGCTACTTCTATGTTTACACTGTTTACACTACCTCAGCTGTAATATTTGCACTACTGTCACTTTATCACCTTGGTCCTGGAGAAATGTTGTTTCGTTTCACTGTGTACTTGTATATGGCTGAAATGACAATAAACTCCACTTGACTTGATCAAACATGAATACAGCTAAAAGCTCTCATTTACCAACAAACATCACTGCAGAAGTTCGTGCAATTCAAGTAGTTCTCTGCAAAAAAAATGCAAAAACTCAAAAAAGCCGCAGCAAAATCAGACATTTAAAAAAAAAAACAAAAAAAAAAAACTCCGAAATCCTGTACAGACTGACTGCAGTTTGGGATAAAAGGCAACGCTGCTGACGTGCAGGTTGGTTTCCTGAACATACAGTTCTGTATAAAAGTCTTAGGCACATGTAAAGAAATGCTGTAGAGTAAAGACGCCTTCAAAAATAATGAAATTAAATGTTTCTACATTAAAAAACTCCTATAAAGAGCAGTAAACAGTAATAAATGAAACA
>NC_069711.1:35485159-35510159 GCF_027358585.1 Pangasianodon hypophthalmus | reverse complement strand
GTCCCCTCACTATCCCCCTCACTGTCCCCTCACTATCCCCCTCACTGTCCCCTCGCTGTCCCCTCACTGTCCCCTCGCTGTCCCCTCACTATCCCCCTCACTGTCCCCTCGCTGTCCCCTCACTATCCCCCTCACTGTCCCCTCACTGTCCCCTCACTATCCCCCTCACTGTCCCCTCACTACCCCCTCGCTGTCCCCTCACTGTCCCCTCACTACCCCCTCACTGTCCCCTCACTACTCCCTCACTACCCCCTCACTATCCCCTCACTGTCCCCTCGCCGTCTCCCTCGCTGTCCCCTCACTGTCCCCTCACTTCCCCCTCACTGTCCCCTCACTGTCCCCCACTACCCCCTCACTGTCCCCTCACTGTCCCCTCGCTGTCCCCTCGCTGTCCCCCTCACTGTCCCCTCGCTGTCCCCTCACTATCCCCCTCACTGTCCCCTCGCTGTCCCCTCACTACCCCCTCACTGTCCCCTCGCTGTCCCCTCACTATCCCCCTCGCTGTTCCATCGCTGTCCCCTCACTATCCCCCTCGCTGTCCCCTCGCTGTCCCCTCACTACCCCCTCCCTGTCCCCTCGCTGTCCCCTCACTACTCCCTTGTTGTTCCATCGCTCTCCCCTCACTATCCCCCTCGCTGTTCCATCGCTGTCCCCTCACTATCCCCCTCGCTTCCCCCCTCGCCGTCCCCTCACTATCCCCCTCGCTTCCCCCCTCGCCGTCCCCTCGCTTCCCCCCTCGCTGTCCCCTCACTATCCCCCTCGCTTCCCCCCTCGCCGTCCCCTCGCTTCCCCCCTCGCTGTCCCCTCACTATCCCCCTCGCTTCCCCCCTCGCTGTCCCCTCACTATCCCCCTCGCTTCCCCCCTCGCTGTCCCCTCACTGTCCCCTCACTTCCCCCCTCGCTGTCCCCTCACTGTCCCCTCACTTCCCCCCTCGCTGTCCCCTCACTATCCCCCTCGCTTCCCCCCTCGCTGTCCCCTCACTGTCCCCTCACTTCCCCCCTCGCTGTCCCCTCGCTTCCCCCCTCGCTGTCCCCTCACTATCCCCCTCACTTCCCCCCTCGCTGTCCCCTCACTATCCCCCTCGCTTCCCCCCTCGCTGTCCCCTCACTGTCCCCTCACTTCCCCCCTCGCTGTCCCCTCACTATCCCCCTCGCTTCCCCCCTCGCTGTCCCCTCACTGTCCCCTCACTTCCCCCCTCGCTGTCCCCTCACTATCCCCCTCGCTTCCCCCCTCGCTGTCCCCTCACTGTCCCCTCACTTCCCCCCTCGCTGTCCCCTCACTATCCCCCTCGCTTCCCCCCTCGCTGTCCCCTCACTGTCCCCTCGCTTCCCCCCTCGCTGTCCCTTCACTATACCCTCGCTTTCCCCCTCTCTGCCCCCTCACTATCCCCTCACTATCCCCCTCTCCGCCCCCTCACTATCCCTTCACTATCCCCCTCTCCGCCCCCTCAGTATCCCCTCACTATCCCCCTCTCCGCCCCCTCACAATCCCCTCACTATCCCCCTCTCCGCCCCCTCACAATCCCCTCACAATCCCCTCACTATCCCCCTCGCTGTCCCCTCGCCGTCCCCTCGCCATCCCCCTCGCTGCCCGAGAGATCCGGCACAGTTTTACAAGGAAAAGTGGAATAAAATCTACATGTTGGTAAACTCTGACCCAAAACACTGAGTGCTGTATTACAAGCATAAACTAATTTAACAAAGTATTACTTATTAGTAATTAGTTATTAATTATTAGTCAATAATTATTAGTAATTAGTTATTAGTAATTAGTCATTAATTATCAGTCAATAATAATTAGTAATTAGTTATTAGTAATTAGGCATTAATTATCAGTCAATAATTATTAGTAATTAGTTATTAGTAATTAGTCATTAATTATCAGTCAATAATTATTAGTAATTAGTTATTAGTAATTAGTCATTAATTATCAGTCAATAATTATTAGTAATTAGTTATTAGTATTTAGTCCTTAATTATTATTCATTAATTATTAGTTATTGGTTGCTATTTGAACCCCATCAGTAGATGTATGACATGATTTATCTTGCTTTCATTTCATCACAACAAGCTGCCACTTTAACAGGGGTGTGTAAACTTTTGTATCCACTGTAGCTCTATAATACTCTATAACACTTTTATTATAGTTTTTTAAAAAGCCTGTAGTCGATTTAAATGCGTCACTGACTAAAAAGTAAAAGTCTTGCTCGGGATTGACAGGTTTTATGAGTTTTACACTCAGATTTATTATTTATTTATTAATTATTATTTATACTGTATATCACTTACAGTAAACACACGGTAACATTTAAAATGTGTGGTAACATTTAAAAACCTGCAGGAGGTGATAAAGCATCTGATTACACACACACACACACATATATACATAAATACATACAGTTAGGTCTGGAAGTATTTGGACAGTGACAGAGTTTTTGTGATTTTGCCTTCATACTCCACCACAATGGATTTGAAATAAAACAAGATGTGATGGAAGTGTAGACTTTCAGCTTTATTTTGAGTTTCCACAAAAATATGGCATTCACCATTTAGGAATTACAGCCATTTTCAACAAAAAAGCCATTTTCATAACATTTCCAGTTCTTATTTTACTGCTCTGATGGTGGAAATGGGCATTTTCAATGCTTTTGCTAGTTTCTTATAGCCACTTCCCATTTTATGAAGCTCAACAACCTTTTGCCGCACATCACAGCTCTAGTTCTTGGTCTTACCCATTGCGATGAATGACTAAGGGAATTTGGGCTGTGTGTTACCTCATATTTACACCCCTGTGAAACAGGAAATCATGGTTGATCAATTTCCTGTTCCTAGTCACCCAGATATACTAAAAAATGTACAATATCAATTGGAATATTCTTCAGATATATTTTTCTCATATGAATTCATGGGGTGCCAAAAATTTGCGGGTTCTGTGAGGCGTATGGAAACGTGTCCCCCCGCTGTATTTCTATATAAAAACACAGATATATAACTGGCGTAATGGAGAAAATGTGGTTAAAATGTGAGGTCATTTCCTGTCCAGGTTTGTGAACATGTGCCTGTGAAGATGAGTTCTATTTTCATTATACGTTTCTTTCACTTTATTTCCTTCCTCTTCTGTTCTTCTTTTTTCTTTTCTTTTTTTTTACTTTTTTAACATATTATCAAATTAATCTTAATTAAACTGAATTTTGCTTAATGAATTTATGTTAATCAGCTTTGATTTAATTTCTTCTTTTAACATGATTATCCTGTATTATTATTATTATTATTTAAGAATTTCCACTTCCTGCACATTTTATTATTCTTGCAATATTATAACTAAAATAAGATCATTGCATTACAGCAGATTGAATTACAATAAGGACAAAATCATGTAGAAATATAGATTTATAGAGTGAGTGTGAATTTGCATATGCAAATGAGCTTTAATACACACGTTAAGAGGTGAACCATGTTCAAGATGCTGCAGAGAATCAGGAGTGTGTTTCGACACGCATACACCCCACACAGTTTCATTACTGACTGTGGCCTGTGTGAAAGTTTTGGCACCCCTCTACCCCATTTATCAGTGTAAAAGCCACAGATGTGGGGTGTGTGGTTTTATTCTCGCTACACTGACACGGAGAGAGAGAAGATTCCGCGTGTAACTGAACTAACAGAGCCGTGTGGAGTGCGAATGGGAATAAAGGATAACTCTGGATAACTCTGAGCGTTCTAGTGTAGATAAAATCCTGTAATGTGGAAGAACAGAGAGAATAACAGATGTGTTTTTAAGATCAAGCTCTTCCTCACTGAGGAACTTCATCAGCTGGACGTTCACATGAAACAATACTCTTAGAGGAAGTGGTAACGACACTGCCGTACTTCTTCACCAGAGGAAGTTTGTACACTGAAGGAGGTCTTAACATCATGTGTGTACCATCTCCTTACACACACACACACATACACACATTTCAGATAACAGTCGCAGTGTCACCTGTTCAGTCTTTAAGAATGCCATTGTGTGGATTTTTCTTCACATCACTTCTTATCTGTTCTGCTCATTTTCTCCAAACCTGCGGTGAGTGAATGAGAGAGAGAGAGAGAGAGAGAGAGAGGGAGAAGGAGAGAGATTTAATCTGATTTCTAGATGAACATATTTCTCTTTTCCTCCCTTTGTTCTAACCCTGTGTAAACTCAGAGTGGTGTGTGTAGGATGTGTGTACTGATGGGGTTCTCTAACGAGTGCAGCTTCTGGTTCACAGTTTTATTGAGCGTGAACTCAGATCTTCTCCTGCTTTTATTTACAGCGTATTTCCCACATATTTCCACTGAACCTTAAAATGTCTTTGTTGAGTGAATCCATCATGCACATGTGATAGAACAGTATCAGATAAAATGAACAATGTATATGGAATAAATAATTATTATTCTAATTTCATTTAAAATGATTCATCATTTTAATTATCATTATGTCCGTGTTGGCTAATATTAAACTTTACTAACTATATGGGTTGTTTTTTAGAGTGTAGATAGAAAGATAGGTGTGTGTGTGTGTGTGTGTGTGTGTGTGTGTGTGTGAGAGAGAGAGAGAGAGAGAGAGAGAGAGATATCCTGACATATATACTTCACATAAATAAAAGGACTATGTATCTTTTAGAATAAATTTAAAACCCATTTAATCTGAAATACAATTGAGGTCAAAAGTTTACATCCCCCTTTCAGAATCTGCAAAATGTTTATTATTTTACCAAAATAAGAGGATCATACAGAATGCATGTTATTGTTTATTGTTTATTTAGTGCTGAACTGAATAAGATATTTCATATAAAAGATGTTTACATAAAGTCCACAAGAGAAAATAATAGTTGAATTTATAAAAATGACCCCGTTCAAAAGTTTACATCCCCTTGATTCTTAATACTGTGTTGTTACCTGAATGATCCACAGCTGTGTTTTTTTGTTTACTGATAGTTGTTCCTGAGTCTCTTGTTTGTCCTGAACAGTTAAACTGCCTGCTGTTCTTCAGAAAAATCCTTCAGCTCCCACAAATTCTTTGGTTTTCCAGCATTTTTGTGTATTTGAGCCCTTTCCAACAATGACTGTATGATTTTGAGATCCATCTTTTCACACTGAGGACAGCTGAGGGACTCGTATGCAACTATTACAGAAGGTTCAAACGCTCACTGATGCTCCAGAAGGAAAAAACATGCATTAAGAGCCGGGGGGTGAAAACTTTTGAACAGAATGGAGATGTGTACATTTTTCTTATTTTGCCTAAATATCATATTTTTTCATTTAGTACTGCCCTTCAGAGGCTACAGAAGATAGTTACATGTTTCCCAGAAGACAAAATAAGTTAAATTTACCCTGATCTTCAAATTCAAAAAGTTTTCATTCATAAAATAAACAATAAATAAACAATAGCATGCATCCTGTATGATCCTCTTATTTTGGTAAAATAATTAACATTTTGCAGATTCTGAAAGGGGGATGTAAACTTTTGACCTCAACTGTATTTGCTAATTTTTAAACAACTGATAACTATTATTATTATTATTATTATTATTATTATTATTATTATTATTATGATTATTTAGACAGCTGTCCTCTGAACTGGACATCAGGCTGAGGTAGAGGGAATGAGATGGTGTTTATGAGAACAGTTTACTGATCTACTGTATAATTATATCAGAGTTATTATTGTCTCTCATTAAGCAGCAGGCGGAGCGTTGGGTCAGGAGACTCCGCCCTCTCCGGAGCTGGTGCAGGTGTCCTCGGGCGTGTCCTCAGGTGTGGTGTTACGGTGTCGCGCCCCCCCGGGTCACGGCGGCCGAGTGTTTCAGCTCTACCGCCTGCGCACACTCACGGGCTCGCAGCAGTTCGACACGGAGCGCTCACACGCCGACTTCCAGCTCAGCACCAGCGCTGCAGACACGGAGATCTACTGCTGCCGCTACGACCACAGCATGTACAGCCCCTACACCCATGTCCAACCTCCACCACGTACGTCTCACACCTGTCTCACACCTGTCTCACACATCACCTGTCTCACTACAACTACAGCATGTACAGCCCCTACACCCATGTCCAACCTCCACGTACGTCTCACTCCTGTCTCACACATCACCTGTCTCACAGGGAGAACAATGTAAAAAAATGTTTCCAGCATGACACTTAGTCTATCTCCCGAACAATAGTCTGTGTGTATCACACACACACACACACACACACACACACACAGTCTATAACACACGGTTTTGTATTTCTATTAGTAAAGGATAATGAATGGGAGTGCAGCAGAGACACACCCATCATTCAGACCTGTTCGTTTACACTCACATTCACACACTCACACACACACACATTCACACACACACCCTTTCAACATGCACCCAATTTAATTCACTTTATTCACACACTACTTACTTTAATTCACTTTATTCACACACATTTAAAGAATCAGATGTGATTTATGATGCATTGCTACTTTACAGCATAATCATCTTGATGTTTTTTTATTATTGTGTGGATGAATTTTGTTTTCTGAAGTTTTTTTTTCAGTTCTTTCTCTTTTCTCTGCTTTAATGAATGAATATTTAATTTAGTCTGTTAACTCGCTCCTGTTCTGAGCGTCTCTCTGCGGAATATTTCACACCTCAGCCGTTTCTCACTCGGATTAAAACTTCAGAGATTTGTGACGGTTAAAGGAGGAGTTGAAGAGATGGTTTACTATTTCCTGCCAAATACTAAACCACAGAACCAAAATCTGCACCACCCAGTGTCTTACCATCTCTCTCTCTCTCTCTCGCTCTCTCTCTCTCTCTCACACACACACACACACACACACACGACAGTCTCAATGCTTTCTTGCTCTTCATTGCTTTACTAATAATAAGTGTTAATCTGCTTTGCTCTTATATCCGACCTGATTCTGTCCCCAGTGTCTCCCTATAATACGCCATAATTTCTCTTTTTCCTTTTAAGGTCATTGTTTCATGTTTTCACTGATTGCATTTGTTCTTTGTGCTCACTTTCCATATATGGTGAAAGCTTCCTGTGTTTATTAACTTTCTTTTTAAGTGACTCTGCTTCTCTCGCATTTCTATTCTGCAAATTTTGTTATTTTACACTTGGTGACTCACGTGATTTCCATTTCCTGTTCACTGTGATTTCCTGGAGTTTTTTCCACTTTTCCCTTCCTGTCATTTGTTTTCTCCTCTTCCTTCTTCCCATTTTTCATTTCCTGTACCTTTTTTTTTTTTTTTTTTTGATATTTCTTGTCCCCTGTGTTTGCCAGTTCTCTAGGAGTAGAGCTGCATTGTGTTGCTAAATCAGTCCCACCAAGAGTTCATGATTTTTTTGGGGGGGATTTTTGTGGTCAAAATGACTGATTTTATGGCAGTAATTTCCTGAATTTTGTGAAAAATTTGCGATGTTTTTTATAATTAACCACATTAATCATTATGTATGACGTTAGATGCACAGTAGTCATACATGACGGAAAATGCATAAAGCTTATTTATTTTTGTGTCTCACCAAATTCTGACACACATACAAGACAACTTTTAAACAACTTTGATAAGCATATAAAATTTCCCCACCTGACCTTTGTGAACACACACAAATAGCAGGTGTAGTAATGTATACAGAGATACGGTATGTAATTCACACGGCTCGATATCTCAGATGATCACCCACATAAAGCTAAAAGGCAGGTGACATCAATCAACCTGTTAATTCACTTCTCTGCAATTTCAGCACAAAATCAGACTTTATCATCAACTCATACTTTAAACAAATAAATACTTACTCAGCTTTTCATCAGCATCACTGAAAGCTGCTTTCACCTGATTTAAGACTTTTGTCTTGAGCTCAACAGAAAATGTGAGAAGTACTGACTACACACCTCATCATGGAGCTCTTTGTTTGTTCCTCATGGCGATTAAATACCTTTGTTGTGACAGGCATCTGCTCTGAAAAAGGTTCAACATTTGCAGGATCACCTTGCATTTGTGTTCTGTTGAACCTGTAGGGACTCTGCACACTCTGGGCCTTCCAGCATTGTGTTCAGATTTTCCACTGAACATCTAGGATGAGTAGGACACACCTGAGACCGAGGAGGAGGGAGGAGGAGGGAGGAAGAGGGGGTTAGGGTTGTTTTATTCATACTGTACCCACAATAAATAACTAGCTGAAACTGATTTTACGCTTTAAACTTACCTGCATTTCTGCCTGTAGAAATTCCCTATAATGAGTGAAATTCTCAGCGTGATATCGCGCTGCAGAGAACCAGGAGGTCCAACGCGAAGCACGTGGATTTGGAGTCGCGGTTGATTTACTGCCATTCAGTTTGCCAGACAAGTAGGACAGGAATCCTCTCTTGCGACCCCCTGCCTTGTAAAACATCTGAGTGAAGTACATCGTAAATGTGCTCGAGTCTGTGAAGGGTTTGACCTCCAAGTAAATTCATGATGTGTGCCATGGAGGTAGTATGGATGGAATGAGGGAAAAGGGACTGCAGTGCTTCTCTGTTTGCTTTCAGCGTGAGTGTCGCATCAAACCAGTGGAGTGATTGCAATTCTCCATGAAAACTCTATTCACCAGATGTGCAAGGATTCTTCTGGACTCATCTTTCTTCAGCTATCAATATGTTTAGAACACTTCTTCCCTCAGCATCTGGAGTTTCATCAAAGATGACAGCAACTTTGTCTTTAAGTCGTTCCTTCTCCCGTCTGTGCACAAAAATACTTCTCCCAACTATTTCTCCTGGAGCTGCCACCATTTGTGACCTTTTCACTTAGAAACTTTCTGACCAGAGGATGATGAGACTTGGAAAGGGGGATGTTGAGTGCGGTGCACAGCCTTACCCAGTCTTCATGAATCTCAAACATAATAATAATAATAATAAGAAGAAGAAGAAAAATTTTGCAACCTTGTTATGCTAATGGATAGCTAGGCTAGTCTAATGGTGTACTATCTATCTTTAATAACATTACGATCACTTTTGCTTACTTTATTTGGTTCGTGTCCTGCGGCCGTCATCCTGCAGCTAGCTCCGACATCGTCTCCTGTCTGCGCTTCCTCTCATTCCTCAGGTCCAGGTCTAGACTTTCTTTTGTGATCCAACAATTTATTACAAGAACTACAAAACATTTTAGGCGCACTCTCGTGTGATACATTGCGATGTTGCTTCACCCGGGTCCTTGGCATTTATGTGAGACGGCAGGTGAGAAAGATTCGCTTTCGCCGTGTTTCACACAGAACACTGACTGATGACATCAAGTGTGCGACGTGCGACATCCGTGAAAATCATGCATTAGTAAATTAACTCTAATTAAATTAGAAATCATTTGCAGCCTATTTTTGACTATTTTGCAGTTCAATTACCAATTATGCGTTAAAAGTCACACAGTAAGGATGGTTGGATGGATGGTTAGATGGATGGAAGGATGGTTAGATGGTTGGTTGGATGGATGGAGGTTTGGATGGATGGATGGATGTTTGGATGGATGGATAGTTGGATGGATGGTTGGTTGGATGGTTAGATGGATGAATGGATGGTTAGATGGATGGATGGATGGATGGTTGGTTGGTTGGATGGATGGATGTTTGGATATATGGATGGTTGAATGGATGGATGGTTGGATGGATGGATGGTTGAATGGATGGTTAGATGGATGGATGGTTAGATGGATGGATGGATTGATGGTTGGATGGATGGATGTTTAGATAGATGGATGGATGGTTGGTTGGATGGAGGTTTGGATGGATTTTTGGATGGATGGTTGGTTGGATGGAGGTTTGGATGGATGGTTGGATGGATGGATGTTTGGATAGATGGATGGATGGATGGTTGGTTGGATGGAGGTTTGGATGGATGGATGGATGGATGGATGGTTAGTTGGAGGTTTGGATGGATGGATGGTTAGATGGATGTTTGGATGGTTGAACAGATGGATGGTTAGATGGATGGTTCGAAGGATGGATGTTTGGATGGATCGATTGTTAGATGGATGGATGGTTAGATGGATGTTTGGATGGATAGATGGATGGTTAGATGGATGTTTGGATGGTTGAATGGACGGATAGACAGAGACAAACAGATGTTTTTCTTACGTATCTTCTCCTTCACACTACAGGCCCGACCACACCCCCTGCTCCTCCTCAACTCTCAGTCACGCCCCCAGATGGGCGTGTCCGGCCTGGTCAGGTGCTGGAGTTCCATTGCCAGGCCCCGCCCACCCTTGCTCCTGTGAAATTTGTCCTACAGAAACAACGTTGGGAAACCGAGGACGTTCAGGTCGTGAGTCAATCCGCTAATCCTCGGTTCAGGGTGGGGCCAGTGAACGTGGCTGATGGGGGCAGGTACACCTGCTTCTACACGCTGCACCTATCAGAGGGAGATAAAAACTCCGCCCCCAGCGCACCTGTCTCTGTTCATGTAGGAGGTTAGTCACTTCTTCTTTTAACCACCATTTCTACTGTTATAGCACATCACTGTCTCTCTGATTTCATTTAGCAGTATTTGTATGTTAACTTGATCAAACATAGATGTCTCTCTCTGGTGTCTCTCTCCGATGTGTATCTGTAATGTGTCTTTCTGTGAAGTGTCTCTCTCATGTGTCTCTCTCTTATTTGTCTCTGTTTCTCACATGTCTCTCTCTATTGTGTTTCTGTATTGTCTCTCTCTCTCTCTCTCTCTCTCTCTCTCTCTCTGATGTGTCTCACTCTGGTGTCTCTCTCTCTCTGTTGTGTCTCTCTCTGACATGTCTCTCTTTGATGGTTGTATGGATGGATGGTTGGATGGATGGATGTTTGGATAGATGGATGGATGGATGGTTGGTTGGATGGAAGTTTGGATGGATGGATGGTGGTTTGGATGGAGGTTTGGATGGATGTTTGGATGGATGGATGGTTGGATGGATGGATGGATGGTTGAATGGATGGATGGTTAGATGGATGGATGGATGGTTGGATGGATGGTTAGATGGATGGATGTTTGGATGGATGGATGGTTAGATGGAGGTTTGGATGGATGGATGGATGGATGGATGGTTAGATGAATGTTTGGATGGTTGAATGGATGGATGGTTAGATGGATGGTTCGAAGGATGGATGTTTGGATGGATCGATTGTTAGATGGATGGATGGTTAGATGGATGTTTGGATGGATGGATGGATGGTTAGATGGATGGATGGATGGACAGATAGACAGAGACAAACAGATGTTTTTCTTACGTATCTTCTCCTTCACACTACAGGCCCGACCACACCCCCTGCTCCTCCTCAACTCTCAGTCACGCCCCCAGATGGGCGTGTCCGGCCTGGTCAGGTGCTGGAGTTCCATTGCCAGGCCCCGCCCACCCTTGCTCCTGTGAAATTTGTCCTACAGAAACAACGTTGGGAAACCGAGGACGTTCAGGTCGTGAGTCAATCCGCTAATCCTCGGTTCAGGGTGGGGCCAGTGAACGTGGCTGATGGGGGCAGGTACACCTGCTTCTACACGCTGCACCTATCAGAGGGAGATAAAAACTCCGCCCCCAGCGCACCTGTCTCTGTTCATGTAGGAGGTTAGTCACTTCTTCTTTTAACCACCATTTCTACTGTTATAGCACATCACTGTCTCTCTGATTTCATTTAGCAGTATTTGTATGTTAACTTGATCAAACATAGATGTCTCTCTCTGGTGTCTCTCTCCGATGTGTATCTGTAATGTGTCTTTCTGTGAAGTGTCTCTCTCATGTGTCTCTCTCTTATTTGTCTCTGTTTCTCACATGTCTCTCTCTATTGTGTTTCTGTATTGTCTCTCTCTCTCTCTCTCTCTCTCTCTCTCTGATGTGTGTCTCTCTGTTGAGTGTCTGTAAAGTGTCTCTCTCTGTTTTGTCTCTCTCTGTTGTGTCTCACTCTGGTGTCTCTCTCTCTGTTGTGTCTCTCTCTGACATGTCTCTCATTGGTGTCTCTCTCTGTTGTGTCTCTCTCTGATGAGTGTCTGTAAAGTGTCTCTCTCTGTTGTGTCTCTCCCTGTTGCGTCTCTCTCTGATGTCTCTCTCTCTCTGTTGTGTCTCTCTCTGACATGTCTCTCACTGGTGTCTCACTCTGTTGTGTCTCTCTCTGACGTGTCTCTCTCTGTTGTGTCTCTCTCTGACGTGTCTCTCTCTCTGACATGTCTCTCTGTTGTGTGTCTGTCTCTAGTGTCTCTCTCTGATGTGTCTCTCTCTGTTGTGTCTCTCTCTGACGTGTCTCTCTCTGTTGTGTCTCTCTCTGATGTGTCTCTCTCTGTTGTGTCTCTCTCTGATGTGTCTCTCTCTCTGACATGTCTCTCTGTTGTGTGTCTGTCTCTAGTGTCTCTCTCTGTTGTGTCTCTCTCTGTTGTGTCTCTCTCTGATGTGTCTCTCTCTGATGTGTCTCTCTCTCTGACATGTCTCTCTGTTGTGTGTCTGTCTCTAGTGTCTCTCTCTGACGTGTCTCTCTCTGGAGTGTCTCTCTCTGACATGTCTCTCTCTGTTGTGTCTCTCTCTGACATGTCTCTCTCTGTTGTGTCTCTCTCTAGTGTCTTTCTCTCTGTCGTGTCTCTCTCTGTTGAGTCTCTGTAATGTGTGTCTCTCTCTCTAAAGTGTCTCTCTCTGGTGTCTCTCCACAGTTGAGCTCCCAGCTCCGCGGTTATCTCACGGGAAAGAGGGGGCGCTAGTGTGCACTGGGTCGCCTTCCTACCCTGGTGCTTATTTCTCCTTGTTCCAGCAGGGTTCCTCGTCGCCGTTAGCGACACGACCCGCCCAAATGATTCAACACAGCGTTCAATTCGCTGCATCAGGACAGCACGGGGAAGGGGGCGGGTACCAGTGTCAGTACAGTGTGCAGCTGGGTAAAACCTGGGCACATTCTGAACTCAGCACCCCCATCATACTACCTTGTGTTACAGGTGTGTGTGTGTTTGTGTGTGTATGCGTGTGTGTGTGTATGCGTGTGTGTGCGTGTGTGTTATTTTGATGGTATACATTTTATGTTAATGTGTTTCAGGATCTCCTTCCTGCAGCCCGCCTTCTACAGATAACTATCCTCCACGCACAGGTAACACACACCTGTACCACACACACACACACACACACACACACACACATATATATACACACACACACACACACACACACACACATATTTACAACCCAGCAATGTTTCTCAAGTAACCTGGACTCTCTTATGTGTTTTCTCTTTCTTTCTCTTATGTGTTTCTTTCTTTCCTGACTTGCTCATGTCCTTTTGGCTTTGATCTCTCCTTCTCTCCTCTCTCTCTCTCTCTCTCTTTCTCTCCCTAGCCTGCTGGTGTCTCTCTCTCTATCTGATGCATCTTCTCATCATGATGTCTGTCGCTTGCGTCTCTCTGGTTTCGTTAAACAATATTTTAAAATTTATGCAAAATAACATGAGACGTTCTTTGCGTCGTGTCTCTCTTGCGTGTCTTTCTGGTACATCTTACTCAGGTCCTTCTCTCTCTCTCTCTCTCTCTCTCTCTCTCTCACTCACTCAGTGTCTCTCTCTCTCTCTCTCTCTCTCTCTCAGTTCAGTTCATCAGTGCTTTATTGGCATGAATGTTATAAATCACATGGTTGCCAAAGCAAATAGTGCAAGTAGATCAAACCAGAATTTATACAAAAAAAACATGGACTGGGTTTGGTTCTGACTGTCCCAGTGCTCCAGATACGCTCTTCTCATCTGCTCAATAACTTGGTGGCCTCTGATTAGACTTTGGTGAGCAGAGCTGGTCTGAGACTGCTGTGTGTTAGCGGTAAGTGTGTTAATGGTTAGTGTGTCAGTGGTTAGTGTGTTAGGGTTGGTGTGTTATGGGTTAGTGTGTTAGTGGTTAGTGTGTCAGTGGTTAGTGTGTTAGTGGTTAGTGTGTTAGTGGTTAGTGTGTTAGGGTTGGTGTGTTAGTGAGTTAGTGTGTTATGGGTTAGTGTGTTAGTGGTTAGTGTGTTAGTGGTTAGTGTGTTAGTGGTTAGGGTGTTACGTGTTAGTGTGTCAGTGGATGGTGTGTCAGGGGTTAGTGTGTTAGTGGTTAGTGTGTTAGTGGTTAGTGTGTTAGTGGTTAGTGTGTTAGTGGTTAGTGTGTTATGAGTTAGTGTGTCAGTGGTTAGTGTGTTATGGGTTAGTGTGTTATGGGTTAGTGTGTTAGTGTGTCAGTGGTTAGTGTGTCAGTGGTTAGTGTGTCAGTGGTTAGTGTGTTATGGGTTAGTGTGTTAGTGGTTAGTGTGTTATGGGTTAGTGTCTTATGGGTTAGTGTGTCAGTGGTTAGTGTGTTAGTGGTTAGTGTGTCAGTGGTTAGTGTGTTAGTGGTTAGTGTGTTAGTGTGTCAGTGGTTAGTGTGTTAGTGGTTAGTGTGTTAGTGGTTAGTGTGTTAGTGGTTAGTGTGATGGGTTAGTGTGTTATGGGTTAGTGTGTTAGTGGTTAGAGTGTTATGGGTTAGTGTGTCAGTGGTTAGTGTGTTAGTGGTTAGTGTGTTATGGGTTAGTGTGTTATGGGTTAGTGTGTTATGGGTTAGTGTGATGGGTTAGTGTGTTAGTGGTTAGTGTGTTATGGGTTAGTGTGTCAGTGGTTAGTGTGTTATGGGTTAGTGTGTTAGTGGTTAGTGTGATGGGTTAGTGTGTTAGGGGTTAGTGTGTTAGGGGTTAGTGTGTTATGGGTTAGTGTGTTAGTGGGTTTTAGGGCTGAGCTCTTGGGTTTTCAGAGCTTCATACTGTAGCGCGTTTTCGTTATTTCTACAGAATTGTGCATGCAGGGACTCTGTGGGATGTTGTCGTGTGTACTGAGTGGAGCCCAAACCTCACATCCGTACAGTGCAATAGGCGCAAAGACACTGTCAGAGATTTTACACCAGATTCTAATTGGGTTTATTTTGTAGAATTTATGCTTCATGCTTTTTCTCTTAGTGCCTTCACTCCCAGATCAAAGCTTCCTGAGGCTCTGAGTTTCAGCCCGAGGTAGTGGTAGTGTAGCGAGAGCTCCAGGGCCGTGTTTCCTGCAGTGAAGATGGAAGATGACAGTTTGGGTTTTGGCCCGGGTGAGTGTCAGGGCCCGGTTCTGACAGTACTGCTCCAGCAGGTCCAGGTGCTGCTGTAAGCCTTGTTCAGTTGGAGACAGCAGCAGCAGGTCGTCTGCGTAGAGCAGGAATTTAACTTCGGTATTGTTTAGCGTGAGTCCAGGGGCTGCAGATTGTTCCAGTAACACCGCTAACTCACTGATATAAATACTGAACAGAGTTGGACTCGAGCTGCAGCCCGTCTCACCCCGCGCCCCTGAGTGACGTATTCTGTCCTTTTGTTGCCGAGTTTTATGCTGCATTTATTGTTCAGGAAGACGGACTTGATGATGTCGTAGACTTTACCCCCTACACCACTTTTTAAAACTTGATAAAATAATCCCGTGTGCCAAATCGAGTCAAATGCTTTTTTAAAGTCTATAAAACATGCAGATATTTTGGCTTTGTTTTTCTGCTGAGCGTGCGGTTTGATTAGAGTGTGTAGGGTGTAAATGGGGTCAGTAGTGTGATGATTTGGTAAAAAGCCGATCTGACTCTTACTCAGGACACTGTGTTCGGTGAGGAAGGTCTGTATCCGGGCGTTGATGATACAGCAGAAAACCTTCCCCAGATTACTGCTCACACAGACGCCCCGGGAGCTGTTGGGGTCTAATTTATCTCCACTCTTATAAATCGGGGATAAATCAGCCCCCGGTTCCAGACGTCAGGAAAGCAGCCAGCGTGGAGAAGCAGGTTGAACAGTTTTAATAACGCTCTCTGCATTTCAGCAGTGCTGTACTTTAGCATTTCTGTCCTGATGCTGTCAGAACCACATGCTTTCCTGCCTTTCAGGTTCCTGAGGGCCTCAGCCAGTTCTTCCTGTGTAATCTGCTAGTCAAGTGGCTTCTGATTATCTTTTATGACTGTTTCTAATTTTTCTAATTTATTTTGGGTTAATTTTTGATCTTTTGTTAGATTATATGGGGAGATTTCTTTAAAGAGTGATTCAGAATAGGTTTTCCAAATTGTTGGGTCTTTTATGGATGTGTCCTGGGTGTGTTTTGTGTTTAGATTGTTCCATTTCTCCCAGAACTGATTTTGATTAATGGATTCTTCGATTTCCTTTAATGTCTGATGGTAGTGCTGTTGTTTTTTCTTATGAATCATCTGTTTATAGTTCTTGAGTGTTTCACAGTACTTTAGTCTGATTTCAGTGTTTTGTGGTAGTTTGTGTTTTTGGTTAGATAGCTGTCTGTTATCTTTATCAAACCATTGTTCACTCTCTCTCTCTCTATCTCTCTCTCTCTTTGTCTCTCTCTCTCTGTCTCACTCTCTCTCTCTCTCTCTCTCTCTCTGTCTCTTTGTCTCTCTCTCTGTCTCACTCTCTCTCTCTCTCTGTCTCACTCTCTCTCTCTCTCTCTCTCTCTCTGTCTCTTTGTCTCTCTCTCTGTCTCACTCTCTCTCTCTCTCTGTCTCTCTCTCTCTCTCTCTCTCTCTCTCTCTCTCTTTGTCTCTCACTTTGTCTCTTTCTGTCTCTCTCTCTCTGTCTCTCTCTCTCTCTCTCTCTCTCTCTCTCTCTCTCTTCTCTCTTTGTCTCTCTCTCTGTCTCACTCTCTCTCTCTCTCTCTTTGTCTCTCTCTCTCTCTGTCTCTCTCTCTTTGTCTCTCTCTTTGTCTCTTTCTGTCTCTCTCTCTCTCTGTCTCTCTCTCTCTCTCGTGTCTTTCTGGTCTCCCGCTACCTTGTTGCTTTTACGCCTCTCTGTGATGCGTCTCTGTGTCTCCTTGTCGTCTGATCTCTCCAGCTGGTATCTCTCTGGTCTCCTTCTGGAAGTGTATTCTCTCTCTGAAGTGTATCTCTGATATTCTGTGCAGGTTCGATGGACCTGCCGTTGGTGTGTGGCTCCGTCTCAGCTGCTCTGCTCTTCCTGATGGTGCTCATCTTCCTGGCCTTTGGGATTCGCAAATACGGTGTGTGACAGAACTCATACTCGCGCTGTCCTGTCCTGCAGGGGGCGGTGTTTTCCGCTCCTACCTCCACGAGTTAACTCTAATATCCCCTCTTTTTCTTACAGCTGAAAGAGCAGCCAAGAACAGGAGACAAAGGTAAGAAATCCCACAATGCACTGCAGTAGGCTAGAGTCTAAACTAGTGAGTAGAGAGACATCAGGAACTGTTTATTGGTACACAGGGAACAGGAGCAGTTCTGGCAGCAGGTCCACTGCAGAGACCACATCGTCGGTGAGAGACTGTTTCTTTTATTTTACATTTACATCACTTCCTGTTAATCCTGTGCTCCCTTCAGCACTCAGGTGGTTCCTCAGCAGGAATCGTGTTTGGGTACAAGATACAGAGTCAAAGTCCACTTTGTGGAAGTCCAAATTATACTCGAGTAAAAAATTAAAACATCAAATATGCCTAAATATCAAAAAGCCATTAAATGTTTAAGAGAAAAAAAATTGATTTTTCCTGAAAACAGGATTTTTTCCTTCTTTATAATGATCTCACACCTGGAAATCCATAACAATTTACACACTCCATTTGAGTTATGAAGGTTAGGACTGTGGGTGGGGCTGTGGGCGGGGCTGTGGGTGGGGGCTGTGGGCGGGGCTGTGGGCGGGATTGTGGGCGGAGTTATGGGTAGATTTCTGGTAAGTACATTTTCTTTAGACTTCATTCGTATGAAATTAAAAGAAATTCAGCCGCTTCAATCTGTTTTTATTCATTTATACCAAGACAAATATTTCATTAGATCAAATTCTTATTTTTTCTGGAGTTTTTTCTAAAGTTTATAGAAAATAAAAAGCTATTTTTATTCATTATTAACTATTATTATTTTTCACCCGCACCTGGAACAGACACATCGTCCTTGTGTAAAGATGATTGGTCGTTTGATTGGATGTTTTAAATATAGTTAATTAATAAACAGAAAACGCAAGAGTTAAGTTGGAAAACGAGGAAAAGAAATAAAACATTTTTTTCTCGCTAAAAGTCTAAATATAAATATATTTATAACGAATATTTATTAGTACAAATCCTAAACATGCTGCCTACCTAGGGAACTACCTCTGTACCTCTCGGTGTCTGTGTTGTGGTTGTTGTGGTTGTTGTTGGTCCTCATTGTTGGATGTTGTGTGATTTTTGTGTGTTTTCGTTTCTCAGATCTCACACTACAGAGAGTCAGCACTGGCTACAAGGTAACCTTCAGCATCGTCCTAATCCAAACATCTACACTTCACTGCTGCCCTTTCAAGGGTCCCTCCGTCTGCCTGCCCTCACTCTCTGTTAGAACACAGCCCTGTGCTAAACTCTTTACACTTACATCCAGCAGCTCCCTACGTCCTGCACCCTACAGCCTACACCCTACACCCTACGTCCTGCACCCTACTCCCTACACCCTACACCCTACAGCCTATATCCTACACCCTACACCCTACTCCCTACACCCTACACCCTACACCCTACTCCCTACACCCTACGTCCTGCACCCTACTCCCTACACCCTACAGCCTACACCCTACAGCCTACACCCTACTCCCTACACCCTACACCCTACACCCTACTCCCTACACCCTACGTCCTGCACCCTACTCCCTACACCCTACAGCCTACACCCTACAGCCTACACCCTACTCCCTACACCCTACACCCTACACCCTACTCCCTACACCCTACGTCCTGCACCCTACTCCCTACACCCTACAGCCTACACCCTACAGCCTACGTCCTGCACCCTACTCCCTACACCCTACACCCTACAGCCTATATCCTACACCCTACACCCTACTCCCTACACCCTACACCCTACACCCTACTCCCTACACCCTACGTCCTGCACCCTACAGCCTACACCCTACACCCTACGTCCTGCACCCTACTCCCTACACCCTACACCCTACAGCCTATATCCTACACCCTACACCCTACTCCCTACACCCTACACCCTACACCCTACTCCCTACACCCTACGTCCTGCACCCTACACCCTACACCCTACAGCCTATATCCTACACCCTACACCCTACTCCCTACACCCTACACCCTACACCCTACTCCCTACACCCTACGTCCTGCACCCTACTCCCTACACCCTACAGCCTACACCCTACAGCCTACACCCTACTCCCTACACCCTACACCCTACACCCTACTCCCTACACCCTACGTCCTGCACCCTACTCCCTACACCCTACAGCCTACACCCTACAGCCTACACCCTACACCCTACTCCCTACTCCCTACACCCTACGTCCTGCACCCTACAGCCTACAGCCTACACCCTACTCCCTACTCCCTACACCCTACACCCTACTCCCTACACCCTACGTCCTGCACCCTACACCCTACACCCTACACCCTACTCCCTACTCCCTACTCCCTACACCCTACACCCTACTCCCTACACCCTACGTCCTGCACCCTACAGCCTACACCCTACTCCCTACACCCTACGTCCTGCACCCTACACCCTACACCCTACAGCCTACACCCTACGTCCTGCACCCTACTCCCTACACCCTACAGCCTACTCCCTACTCCCTACACCCTACGTCCTGCACCCTACAGCCTACAGCCTACACCCTACTCCCTACTCCCTACACCCTACACCCTACTCCCTACACCCTACGTCCTGCACCCTACACCCTACTCCCTACTCCCTACGTCCTGCACCCTACACCCTACTCCCTACTCCCTACACCCTACACCCTACTCCCTACACCCTATGTCCTGCACCCTACAGCCTACACCCTACACCCTACAGCCTATATCCTACACCCTACTCCCTACACCCTACTCCCTACACCCTACACCCTACTCCCTACACCCTACGTCCTGCACCCTACTCCCTACACCCTACAGCCTACACCCTACAGCCTACACCCTACTCCCTACTCCCTACACCCTACGTCCTGCACCCTACAGCCTACAGCCTACACCCTACTCCCTACACCCTACTCCCTACACCCTACGTCCTGCACCCTACACCCTACTCCCTACGTCCTGCACCCTACACCCTACTCCCTACTCCCTACACCCTACACCCTACTCCCTACACCCTACGTCCTGCACCCTACAGCCTACACCCTACTCCCTACACCCTACGTCCTGCACCCTACAGCCTACACCCTACTCCCTACACCCTACGTCCTGCACCCTACACCCTACAGCCTACACCCTACGTCCTGCACCCTACTCCCTACACCCTACAGCCTACTCCCTACTCCCTACACCCTACGTCCTGCACCCTACAGCCTACAGCCTACACCCTACTCCCTACTCCCTACACCCTACACCCTACTCCCTACACCCTACGTCCTGCACCCTACACCCTACTCCCTACTCCCTACGTCCTGCACCCTACACCCTACTCCCTACTCCCTACTCCCTACACCCTACGTCCTGCACCCTACAGCCTACACCCTACTCCCTACGTCCTGCACCCTACACCCTACTCCCTACACCCTACGTCCTGCACCCTACACCCTACTCCCTACTCCCTACACCCTACACCCTACTCCCTACACCCTACGTCCTGCACCCTACAGCCTACACCCTACTCCCTACACCCTACGTCCTGCACCCTACTCCCTACACCCTACAGCCTACAGCCTACACCCTACAGCCTACACCCTACTCCCTACACCCTACGTCCTGCACCCTACTCCCTACACCCTACGTCCTACACCCTACAGCCTACACCCTACTCCCTACTCCCTACTCCCTACACCCTACGTCCTGCACCCTACAGCCTACACCCTACACCCTACTCCCTACACCCTACGTCCTGCACCCTACTCCCTACACCCTACAGCCTACACCCTACAGCCTATATCCTACACCCTACACCTTACTCCCTAAACCCTGCGTCCTGCACCCTACAGCCTACAGCCTTCACCCTACAGCCTACAGCCTGCACCCTACACCCTACACCCTACAGCCTACGTCCTGCACCCTACAGCCTACTCCCTACTCCCTACAGCCTACACCCTACAGCCTATATCCTATATCCTACACCCTACAGCCTATATCCTACACCCTACAGCCTATATCCTACACCCTACACCCTACAGCCTGCACCCTACACCCCACTCCCTACACCCTACACCCTACAGCCTATATCCTACACCCTACAGCCTATATCCTACTCCCTACACCCCACTCCCTACACCCTACAGCCTACACCCTACACCCTACAGCCTACTCCCTACTCCCTACACCCTACACCCTACAGCCTACTCCCTACTCCCTACACCCTACAGCCTACAGCCTACTCCCTACTCCCTACTCCCTACACCCTACACCCTACACCCTACAGCCTACTCCCTACACCCTACAGCCTACTCCCTACTCCCTACACCCTACAGCCTACTCCCTACACCCTACACCCTACACCCTACACCCTACAGCCTACTCCCTACACCCTACACCCTACAGCCTACACCCTACACCCTACAGCCTACTCCCTACACCCTACACCCTACAGCCTACACCCTACACCCTACAGCCTACAGCCTACACCCTGCTTCCTACACCCTACTCCTTTCTCCCTACACCATATTTTCACATCCAAGTCCACATAAATCATCTTCTGGTCCTTTAAGAGCCACTAGTGATGAATAAACATTGTAATGAATTGTAATGAGAGTAATTAACGAGCGTTTGTTAATTTCCTGATTTGCAGGAGGATGGAGAAGCGTCAGTGTCAGAGCCCATCTACGACTGTCCACTCAGCACATTCACCCGCCCACCTGACTACTGACTGTCTCTCTCTCCCTCTCTCTCTCTCTCCCTCTCTCTCTCTCTCTCTCTCTCTCTCTCTGTGCTGTGTCTCTTGGCCACAGTGCGGAGTGAGAGCTCCACACACACAGACAGGTACAGCACACCTGAGTGGGCGGAGCATGCAGATGACGTAGCTGAGTTTTGGTTTGCATGTAGTTGCTTTAGTTTCTTTCTGACACAAAGGCAAAACACACACACACACACAAAGTGCTGATATCTCAGCATTGTCTCTTCCTCTTTCTGTACCTTTTTGCTTTTTATTCTTTCATCATCCTTTCATTTCACTATTCTTCACTCTTATTCTTTTACTTTCTCATTTACTCATGGTTTTCTCTTCCTCTTTCTTCACCTCATTATTTTTATTTCTTCCACTCTATAATTTCCTTTTCTCACATGCCTTATTTATTCATTCTTTTCTTCTTTATTCCTGTCTATCTCTCTCTCTCTCTCTCTCTCTCTCTCTCTGTAGCATTTTCACAATTCGTATTTTGTGTTATTTAAGGTGCTTATTATGTTTAAATAATGTCCTTTAAAAATAAATTAATGCTTTACTAATGATATTTTATGGATGAATACACACACACACACACACACACACACACACAGAATGCAGAAGGAAGTACACACTGCTGCAGGAGCTTTGAGCAATAAAAGCACATTATATCCTGTTAACCGCATCGTCATCGTCATTAGTGACGCTGCTTATGTAGCTCTGTAAAGTTTTATAGCTCGTTAAATGTTTATGAGGAGTTATGAATGTTTATAACACAGATCACTGTGAGAAGTGCAAAGTAACTCACTAACATCTCACTTAAAGCTGAATGCAAATTACACGTCTGTCTGTCTGTCTGTCTCTCTGTCTCTCTGTCTGTCTCTCTCTGTCTCTCTCTGTCTCTCTCTGTCTCTCTCTCTGCCTCTCTGCCTCTCTCTCTGTCTCTCTGCCTCTCTGTCTGTCTCTCTCTCTGTCTGTCTCTCTCTGTCTCTCTCTGTCTCTCTCTGTCTGTCTCTCTGCCTCTCTGTCTGTCTCTCTGTCTCTCTCTGTCTCTCTCTCTGTCTCTCTGTCTCTCTCTCTGTCTCTCTGCCTCTCTGTCTGTCTCTCTCTCTGTCTGTCTCTCTCTCTCTGTCTCTCTGTCTGTCTCTCTCTCTGTCTCTCTCTGTCTGTCTCTCTGCCTCTCTGTCTGTGGCCGCTGGCTGTGTTCCAATACAGCTTTTACTGTGCCCTTGTTGACTTGCCCTAACCAGAGTGTGTATTATTTCCTTGCTGCTTTCCTGGTGATCACACAGAGACTCATCATCATTGTTTTATCACGTTTCTAGCATGTGTAAGTCAAGTATCAAGAAATGGTACGGTCCCTTATGAATGAAAAAAAATTATATTTTAATATTCACAAATAAAGTTATTTAGTGTGTGTGTGTGTGTGTGTTGTAAGAACGTGTCTTCATCTGCTCAGGTGAAGAACTTTGAGAATAAAAGTGTAAAGATGCTCCTGAGGCCAAATTTAATCACATTAATGATCAATAACATTGAACACTTTAGCCAAGTGTCTTCAACAGGTAGCTTAAAACATCAGGAGGTTTAGTTCATCTGGTTTAGCTTAGTTAAGTGTAGTTAATCAGGTTTAGTTAATCTGGTTCTTTGTAATCTGGTCAAATTGATCCTCATCAGTTGATCCAGTTTAGTTCATCAGGTTGTATTAAATCTGTTCTTTACGTAGTTAAATGACCTACATGGTGTAAAACCAGGCGTTAATACCCAACACTGAATTGATTAAAAAAAAAAAAAAACATTTGTAATATATGATGGCAGAATAAACATCATTCATGTGTCCAGTCATGAGTCACTTGTTATATTACGGCTTTAAAGGATTTTTTCTCCTTTGTATGTAAATAAAGGTCTGAATGTGAGGTTTAGGGCGGAGCAGGACCGCGCTCAGTGTCGCATTTTACTTCAAAGCTCTGAGGGTGAAACTGAGTGCTGAGTGGGCGTGTCCTGTGGAGAAGATGTAACAAAGCTCTGAGTGGGCGTGTCCTTAGTGGGCGTGTCCTGAGCAGCGAGGGTGAAACTGAGTGCTGAGTGGGCGTGTCCTTAGTGGCAAGGGTGAAACTGAATGCTGAGTGGGCGTGTCCTGTGGAGATGATGTAACAAAGCTCTGAGTGGGCGTGTCTGTTTCTGTTTCTGTGTGCTGAAGGAACGCCTGTCTCACACAATGTGACGTTCAGGACTCATCAGTTTGTGTGTGTGTGTGTGTGTGTTTGTGTGTGTTTGCGCGAGTGTGTGTGATCTCTCAGGATTTGCCTGTGAAATGTCCCCAAGCAGGCAGTAACAAAGCCCCGCTTTTATTCTCGTTCTTTTTAGCTGTTAGTCACCGAGTGATTCAGCAAAGTGACATCACAGTGCCAGAGAAGACGCTGTAAAATATTTATACAGCAGCGGCTCGTGACCAGAGATTTTATTAATGACGTAGCCTCAAACTCAAAGCGGAGAGGCTATCACACGTGACTCAGCTACAGGCTGAAATCCAGTGAAGAGATGAGAGTCGACAGCACGCAGTCATCCAGCGTACTGCGCGGATTTACACCTGACTGCGTTCCGCTGGGGTCCAGATTAATATCATTAACCAGAGTTTACAGGCTTCAGTAAAATTTCCACCTCAACTTCATCTCAGAAACCTGATACCTGAAACTACCGCAAAAAATCCAGCATCGTCTCCGTTCACGCCATGTCGGAATTACCGTAACCACTAGATGAGAACCTGGACGTTCTACTCGGAGCTGTTCGCGTCCTCGGACTCGGAGTTACGCGCTTCTTTACGCCAGAATGAATCCGTGTGAGATGATAATGTTAACATTTGCAAAATACATAATTCGAATATTAAATCCTGTTTTTGTGCTATTGCTAAATATTAAACACAGAAAGCGCATCAGGTTGTAACAGTCTGTGCTAGCTACGTTAAACTGTACTGTATGTCTTTCATTTATTTTCAGATTAATCTCACATTATTAAGGCATTAATAATCAATTATACGAATTATTACACAGAAATGTTACGAGATAACGACTTAACTACATTTTACTGCTGAAGCCGCCGCCATTTTGTGTTTCCGCACGACGTCGTGGCAGTCACATGGTACAAGTCGGAGCTCTCCAAGTTTAAAACTTGTAATTTCTACAAGGACGTGAACGCTTTATACAAGCCGGAATCTCGCAATTACGGAAATTATGACAT